>NC_057804.1:333221866-333229968 GCF_018294505.1 Triticum aestivum | reverse complement strand
GGCGGCGATGGTGGCGGGTGGTGGTGAGGGCGTCGGGGCGGCGGTATTTAAGGAGGGAGGGCTGCTCGGGAAGGGGGCGACCGGGGAGGAGTCCGGCTCGGGCTCCCCTCAGTGTTCGTGCGGCGCACGGCGGCACGCGCGGGGAAGGCGGCGGCGGTGCGGGCCGGCCTGGCTGGGCCTTGGGCCTGGTCGGGCGCGGGCGCAAGTTTTTTTTTAAATAAATTCCGCCGGAACTTAGAAAAAATCCTAAAAAGAAATAAATAAAAATCTAAAAATACCAAAATAAATTTTCACCGTCTAAATGAAATATTTAGGACGAGGTGAACATTTTCTTGGCCCTAAATGCAATTTTGGAAAACATGCAATTTTTTCTAATGCAAATAAAATCTGAATAAAATCAGCTAAGATAAAAAAATGATTTTAACATTTTTCCTCCAATATTTCAATTATTTTGGAGAAGTCATATTATCTCCTCTCATTTATTTTTCATACGTAATATTTTTCGGAGAAAGAATAATTAAAATCAAAAATCCTTGTTTCATTATTTGGTACAAAAATCCAAATATGAGACCGAAGAATCCCCAACTCTCTTAGAGGGTCCTTGAGTTGCTTAGGATTTCGAGGATTGCAAAACGGAAAAGAAATAGAATATGATATGCATGAATGACCTATGTATAACATTCCTAATTAAGAATTTGGGATGTTACAAACCTACCCCCCTTAAGATGAATCTCGCCCTCGAGATTCGGGTTGGTCAGAAAATAGGTGTGGGTGGTCCTTGCGAAAACCATCCTCTCTTTCCCAGGTGGCTTCATCCTCCGTATGGTGGCTCCACTGAACTTTGCAGAACTTGATGACCTTACTGCGAGTTACTCGGCTGGCAAACTCAAGAATCTTCACTGGCTTCTCCTCATAGGTCAAATCATTGTCTAGTTGAATTGTCTCCAATGGTACGGTATCTCTTAATGGTATATCAGCCATCTCTGGATGGCATTTCTTCAGCTGTGAGATGTGGAACACGTCGTGAACTCTGGATAATCCTTCGAGTAATTCCAACTTGTAGGCAACTTCTCCCATCCGTTCCAAAACGCGATACGGTCCTACAAATCTCGGGGCTAATTTACCCTTAACTCCAAAACGTTTCACACCTCGCAGGGGTGATACTCGCAGATACGCTCTGTCTCCAATTTCATAAGTTACCTCCTTGCGTTTCGAGTCTGCGTAGCTTTTCTGCCTTGACTAAGCTACCTTCAGTCTGTCGCGAATCAATTTAACTTTCTCCTCAGACTCCTTGATCAAGTCTGGTCCGAACAACTGCCGGTCTCCTACCTCATCCCACATTAACGGGGTCCTGCATCTGCATCCATACAAAGCTTCGAACGGTGCCATCTTAAAACTGGCTTGGTAGCTGTTGTTGTATGAAAATTCTGCGTAAGGTAAATTGTCATCCCAACTAGATCCATAATCTAGCGCGCACGCTCTTAACATATCTTCCAGTATCTGATGAACTCTCTCAGTCTGACCATCAGTCTATGGGTGGAAGGCTATACTGAACTCCAATCTAGTACCCAAGGTCTGGTGTAACTGATGCCAAAACTTTGAAGTGAACTGAGTACCTCTATCTGATACGATGCTCCTCGGAACTCCATGCAAACATACAATTCGGGTCATATATATCTTGGCCAACTTGGCACTTGTATAGGTAGTTTTCACCGGAATAAAGTGGGCCACTTTAGTCAAACGATCCACTACTACCCATATTGAGTCATAACCTGCTTTGGTCATGGGTAGTCCGGTGATAAAGTCCATACCAAGTTTATCCCACTTCCATTCGGGTATCGGCATTGGCTGTAATAGTCCGGTGGGTTTCTGATGCTCTGCCTTCACTCTCTGACATACATCACACACGGCTACATACTCGGCAATGTCCTTCTTCATACCAGTCCACCAGAAATGTTCCTTCAAATCCAAGTGCATCTTGGTGTTTCTGGGGTGTATCGAGTATGGTGAGTCATGGGCCTCCTGAAGTATTAACTTCCTGATCTCAGTGTTATTGGGTACATAAACCCGGTCCTCAAACCACAAGGTATCGTGCTCATCTTCGCGAAAACCTTGGCCTTTCCTTCGCTCATCTTCCCCTTTATTTCAGCAATCTCTGGGTCTTCCTTCTGAGCTTCTCGAATTTTGTTCAACAAGGTCGACTGAACCTCCAATGTTGCCACAAAACCTCTAGGAACTATTTCTAGTCGAAGTTCCATGATATCCTCAGCTAACTCCTTTGGCAAACCCTTGCTCTCGAGCATATTGGCGTAACTCTTCCGGCTCAAGGCGTCGGCTACAACATTGGCCTTCCCCGGGTGATAGTGTAGCTTCATGTCATAATCCTTTATAAGTTCCAACCATCTCCTTTTTCTAAGGTTCAGCTCCTTTTGCGTGAAAATGTACTTCAAAATTTTATGATCCGTGTACACATCACAACGATTTCCAATAAGATAATGTCTCCATGTCTTCAATGCATGCACTACGGCTGCTAATTCCAAATCATGCGTGGCATAGTTCAACTCATGAGGCTTCAGTTTTCGTGAGGCATACGAAACAACCCTACCATCCTGCATAAGCACACATCCCAGTCCCAAATGAGAGGCGTCACAATACACTTGAAACTCCTTATGAATATCTGGCAAGGTTAACACTGGGGCTGTAGTCAAGCGTTTCTTCAACTCCTGGAAACTTGCCTTGCAATCCTCTGTCCATATAAACTTATTGTCCTTCTTCAATAGTTCAGTCATTGGTTTTGCCAGCTTGGAAAAAATTTCAATGAATCTCCGATAATATCCCGCAAGTCCAAGGAAACTGCGGATCTCGCCAACTGAAGTGGGTGCCAACCATTCAGTGACTGACTAAACCTTGCTGGGGTCCACTGCTATACCTTCTCCTGATATAACATGCCCAAGAAATCCAACCTCCTTCAACTAAAATTCACACTTACTGAATTTGGCGTATAACTGGTGTTCTCTGAGTTTCTCGAGAACTAACCGCAAATGCTTCTTGTGTTCCTCTTCATTTCTCGAGTATATCATGATATCATCGATAAACACTACTACAAACTTGTCCAAATACTCAATGAACACTTTGTTCATCATACTAATAAAATAAGCAGGGGCGTTTGTCAGTCCAAACGACATGACTGTATACTCGTATAATCCATACCGCGTAGTGAATGCTGTCTTGGGTATATCCTTCTCTTGAATCTTTAACTGATGGTATCCTGATCGCAGATCAATCTTCAAAAACACCTTCGCTCCTTGCAGCTGATCGAACAGGTCATTGATCATTGGTAGTGGATATTTGTTCTTTATCGTTACTTCATTCAGAGCTCAGTAATCAACAACCATCCTCAGGGATTTATCCTTCTTCTCCACCAAAAGTACTGGGGCTCCCCAAGGTGACGAACTTCTACGAATGTAACTCTTCTCCAACAACTCTTTGATCTGCTTCTTAATTTCCTCCAGGTCATTTGCTGGCATCCGATAGGATCTCTTGGATATTGGCCCTGTACCTGGCAATAGCTCTATCAAAAACTTGATGTCTCGATCAGGTGGCATTCCTGGTAACTCCTCGGGGAAAACATCCGGAAAATCCTTTACTATAGGTACTTCCTCCTGTACAACTCCCGTGAGGGCGTTTACTTGGCTCCTCCTAGGCACATGCCTAGATACATACTTAATCCTTTTTCCCTCCGGGGTGGTAAGATAAATTGACTTGCTAGCACAGTCAATACTTCCTTCATACTTTGACATCCAGTCCATACCTAATATCACGTCCAATCCTTGTGACTCCAAGATGATTAGGTCGGACGGAAAAACATGTGTTCCAATGGTTAAAGGTATCTGGTTGCACCATCAGCCAGCCATATATTCAGCTCCAGGCAAGCTTACTAAAAGAGGGGTCCTTAGAGTTTGGGTTGGTAGTTTAAACATTTCCACAAATCCCCTTGATATGTATGAATGCAATGCACCAGTATCAAAAAGAACAATTGCGGTAAATGACTGAACCAAAAACTTACCTATTACCGCGTCCGGCTGCTCTTCAACTTCCTCCATGTTAACGTGGTTCACTTGTCCTTTGTTGAACGAATTAGGCTTCTTTCTGGCACTCCCGTATCCATTTCCATTCCTTCCATCAGGGCAATCATTCGCACAGTGCCCAGTCTTTCCGCACTTATAGCAAGTAACCTGACTCAAGTCTCTCTTGGAGGGTGTGGCTGGATTGGGGCGATTCTGATTGTTGTTAGCTCCGTTCCCAGTCCCATTCTTACCACTGTTGTGATTATGCGATCCTCCTCCAGTGTGGTTGTGACCTCCATGATTATGAACAAGCCCTCCCGTATTCGGGGTTAAGCGAGGCTTATGCTGAGCTCCTGAGTTATACTTCCCCTGACCATACTTCCTCTTACGGCTCTCAATCTGCTACTGCTTCCCTTCAATCATAAGGGCCTTATCTACCAACTCCTGGTAGTTGTTGAAAGTTGCCACCATCAACTGCATACTCATCTCATCATTCAACCCTTCCATAAACTTCTCCTGGTTCGCGGCATCTGTGGCCACATCATCAGGAGCATAGCGCGATAGTTTGCTAAAATCATCCACGTACTGACCTACAGTACGGTTTCCCTGACGTAAATTGCGGAACTCCCATTTCTTCATTTGCATAGCTCCAGTGGAAACATGGGCAGTACGAAAAGCCTGCTGAAACTGTGCCCATATGACCATGTCGATAGGATAAGTGGCTGTGAAATTCTCCCACCATACTGCTGCTGGTCCATCCAATTGGTGTGCGGCAAAACACACCTTCTCCGCATCTGTGCATCCAGCGGTGGTCAACTCCCTTCCGATACGGCATAGCCAATCATCACCTATTATTGGCTCGGTGCTACTGGAAAACACCGGCGGTTGTAACCTTAGGAAGCGGGCTAGGTTGTCTGCTGGTGGAGGGTTGTTGTTGTTATTGTTGTTGCCCTGGTTCTGAACTAGCAATTGCATCAAGGTATTCTGCTGCTGGATCAACTGGGTGAGCTCCGGCGGGAAAGCAAAACCGGTGTCACGTCTTGGAGGCATCTGAGGGGTTTAGAGGGAAGAGATTAGAATAGAAGAAAGGTCTAGTGAGAAAGCACTACCCATATGCACATGAGACAATCAATCATAACACTCAATCAATCAAGCAAGGGCTTACAACGATCTAGAACTAGCGCAAAAGTGATCTATTACATGGGGAAAGATACTACTAGTATATGGTGGTCATCTAAAAATTTTGATCGGTGGAAGATTCCATAATTTCGGCTCCAGCTTCATCTTCATAATCATCATCACTAGGATCAGAATCAGTGTCGTCGATGATGATGTAGTTGTCCGGACAAGTGGGGTCGTCATCTTCGTCTTCTGGTGCTGGTCCTCCCATGAATACTCCGATCTTCTTAACCAAGTCGTCGTTCTTCTCCAGTAGTGTCTTGATTTCCTCCTCATATCCATCACGGGTGAACTTGAGTTCTTCCTCCAGCTCGATGATCCTAGTCTTTGCCTTCTTCAACTCCATCATGTCTGTGCACATCTGGTTCTCCTGTCGTCGAATGTGCTAGTTCTGCTCCTGGATAAAAGATGCAATGGATCTATCCTTCTTGGTGCTGATCATCTCCCATTGCTCATCCCGGCGCCCACATATTTGATAAATGGTGTCCTTGAGTTCCTTATTGTAGACTTCTCCAATGTGTCCCATGGTAATATGAGTTGCCATGCTCTTGCCTAGGCTCCAGGTTGGTGCATCGAAAGAAAATTTTATGGGTTTAGAAGTTGGCAAAAACGTCCTTCCTGGTACTTGTACTTGAATCATCCAGCGCTCCTCTTCTGGTAGGGTGGCATTGTACGTCCCGGTGAAACTGGGATCCCAATGCTCAAGTATCTAGTGACTTCCTTCAAGTGGCGTCCAAAAGGTGTATCCTCGTCTGGTTGCGTAAACTTGTTCTTCATCTCCGGCATCCTAAGGAGTGGAAAAAGAGAAGAGAAATCAGAAATGAGTAGAGAAGAGTGACCTATGGTTTGTCTTAGTGGTCGTGTCCTACACTCAGCGTGTGCTCTGATACCATCTTGTAGCGACCCGACCTCAGACGGTCAAGTCTCTATGCATCAGTGTCATCCCTGGATCAGTAATGCTGACATGCACAGTACTCGAAGGATTTATAAGAGAGTAGCAATCACACACTTATTACATCGAAAGTCTCCAAAAGAGAACTTATTAAAATAATATGGCTTAAGGCCATCTAATGCGAAAACAGCGGAAGGCTTGGAAGATAAAGTGAGTCCATCAACTCCAACGGCATAGCTGAGCTGCACGGCAACGACCTAACGAACCTTACTCCTCGTCTGAAAAGTTTGCAACATAATACGTTGCAGCCCGAGAACGGGTCAGCACATGGAATATGCTGGCAACATAACACAGTAGAATGAAAATAGAACAATGCTAATACTACATGCATATTTGGCTGGTGGAAAGCTCTATGGTTATAGTTTTGCATAAAGCCAATTTTTCCCTACAACAAAGGAATAAATTTGATTTAACAATCATGGTAGTTGAACAACATTGAGAAGGTAACCCCAACTCAATCCCAATTAAAGTGTTTAACAACCCAACAATATTAATTAAGAGTGATGAGATACATAAGAAGCTTCAAGTACTAGATACTCAGAATTGTCCATAACTGGGGACACGGCTAACCATGATTAGATTGTACACTCTGCAGAGGTTTGCGCACTTTTCCCCACAAGACTCGATCGCCTCCGTTGATTTCTCGCACAGCATGGTGTTTGAGAAACGGATGACCGAGACACAGTCTTTCAGAAACATTAACTCTCTACTCCGGGTAGACCATACCAAACCTACAAAACCCACTACCTGCTGATCTACCTGTTCAAGAGCTTCACGTAACTTACTCAACTATGCTAGAGCCCATAATAGCTTGTGGCTGCACACGGAAGTTTCTAGCATGAATCATCTCAGTTCCCTTTGAGCCTGGGTGGCGGTCCGTAGGAAAAATCACACGGTAACCCCGGGATTTCCAAAAAAATAAACAGGCAATCACTGGTATCTCCAGGTGCCTCAATCCACCCAGATGTGTATTAAAGTTGCCACCTTAGATTAAACCATTAATTAACAATCTCATATCTGTCATGGAAAACACTCAAACCCAAACCATGTCTACGAGCATAGCATAGCAATATAAGCATAACGTAGAAGTAACTCCCAAGGGTTTGATAATAAACAGGGCAATAGGTTCTACCTCATCAACTACTTCCCAACCCACATGTTATCAACTCCTAACCATGCAATGTTTGAGGGTTGAACTAATGCGTAAAAACTGGGTATGAAAAGAGTATGATCAATGTGTTACTTGCCTTGCTGACGATCCGTGAATCCTAGAGACTCGTAGTAACACGCTTCGCACTCCAGGAATTCTATCGCAAACAAACAATAACACACATAAGCAACAAGCAAAAATGCACCAATAAAACTCCAAATAAAAGAGTTTGACCGGAGAGTTCAACTTAAGAACTCCGGTTCACAAAAGGAATCAAATCAAACGGAGTAACGAAACTCAAACGGCGAAAGAAATAAGATCCGTATACTAATCTGAACTAGGGGAAATTTTACAGTACCAAAACTTATTTTAAGTTGATTAAGCAGAAAGAGGGATTTGAGACGAAACTCCAGGCTTTTGAATCACCTGATTCCGACTAACGAGCGAAGAGATAAACAGGTTTGAACATCGGATCAAAAATCGTGATCAAAATAATCGCGGAGTAAATCCGATGAAAAGAAAAACGACGAACGGCTAAACGAACGAACGTTCCTTAGCAGAGACTAAATGACGAACACGTTCATTAAAACGAACGAACGAGCGAACACTCGCTAAGTAAATAAACCGAAGAATAAAACCAATCTATATAAAAAAAACGAACTAGGGTTTTTCTCAAAAAAAAAACTGGTGGCGGGGCGGCTACCTCCGGCGAGGTCGTCCGGCAGGGCGGGCGGCTCCGGCGGGGCCCGGCGAG
>NC_057804.1:333160105-333221437 GCF_018294505.1 Triticum aestivum | reverse complement strand
GCGGCTCGGGCTCGGCTCGGCGGTGGCGATGGTGGCGGGTGGTGGTGAGGGCGGCGGGGCGGCGGTATTTAAGGAGGGGGGGCTGCTTCGGCTTGGGGAAGGGGGCGACCGGGAAGGAGTCCAGGTCGGACTCCCCTCGGCGTCCGTGCGGCGCACGGCGGCGCGCGCGGTGAAGGCGGCGGCGATGCGGGCCGGCCTGGCTGGGCCTTGGGCCTGGTCGGGCGCGGGCGCAAGTGTTTTTTTAAATAAATTCCGCCGGAACTTAGAAAAAATCCTAAAAAAAATAAATAAAAATCTAAAAATACCAAAATAAATTTTCACCGTCTAAATGAAATATTTAGGACGAGGTGAACATTTTCTTGGCCCTAAATGCAATTTTGGAAAACATGCAAATTTTTCTAATGCAAATAAAATCCGAATAAAATCAACTAAGATCAAAAAAATGATTTAAACATTTTTCCTCCAATATTTCAATTATTTTGGAGAAGTCATATTATCTCCTCTCATTTATTTTTTGTACGAAATATTTTTTGGAGAAAGAATAATTAAAATAAAAAATCCTCGTTTCATTATTTGGTATGAAAATCCAAATAAGAGACCGAAGAATCCCCAACTCTCTCCGAGGGTCCTTGAGTTGCTTAGGATTTCGAGGATTGCAAAACGGAAAAGAAATAGAATATGATATGCATGAATGACCTATGTATAACATTCCAAATTAAGAATTTGGGATGTTACAGTATGATCACTAATGTGCACAAGTAACGTTGCCGGCAATACTCAAATGGCTAGTCTCAATAGGCAAGTAACGCATAATGGTCTAGGGGTTAACAATGCAATGGCAAAGGAATATACAATGGAGGGATACCACGATACCAAGATGATATGGAGGTTACCGTCCTTGACGATGATGAGTGGCGGTGTTCTTGATGTAGAAACCAAGATGATGGAGTCCCGTCCCTAAGTAGCTGAAACACCTTAGGAAACGGAAAAACCGCGACCTCAAAATCTCAAACATCAAATGTCAAAATGGTGGTAGCGGAAAGCGGTGGTGGTTTGCACTTGGCAATGCAGAAGTGAAATGATTGTCTATACACGGGTCGGAGTTGAAGTTGCCGGCCCTAAGTAGCCGAAACACCTTAGGAGACACAAGCCTCAACTCAAAAAACTCAAACAAAATTGGGTTAAGTTGGGGTGGCGGAAGTGTATGGTGGGCAAGCCTATGCGGAAGGTATGGTGGTGGTTGATGAAGAAGCAACCGTCCCTAAGTAGCCGAAACACCTTAGGAGACTCAAGTCACTACTCAAACAACCTCAAATGCTATGGGGAACAAAATGGGTTAGGTTGCGGAAGTCGGTGGTGGCTATGCGGATGATATGGTGGAGGGCCTAGGAAAACTTGCCAAATTTTCAAAATTTTGATGGAGTCAAATGATGTTGGTGGTATTTTTGTGGGAAGGGGGATGTCAAGAGCTTCAAAACGAGCTAAAGAACGTCAAAATCGGAGTTCGGATGAATTAGTTATGGCCGAAACGGTGAAACGGGAAAAGCTGAAATGACAGGGGCCGGACATCCGGGGCTCGGGCCGGATTTCCGGGACCTGATATCCAGAACCGCGCGCGAAAATGCGCTCCAGGAGCCGGATGTCCGGTCTATTGGCAGGATTTCCGGGATGGCCGGATGTCCGGGGGTCAGGCCGGATGTCCGGGCTCCAAATACGAGGATGAACTCAAGGAACTTGATTTTGGGGCGGAAATTGAAGATTTCAGGGGCAAAATTGCGGAGATTTCGTGGATGGAAAGTGGGGAAACTTGGGGAAATGCTAGATCCACTCGAAACCAAGCAAATCTATGGATCAAAATCAACAAAACATCTTCAAACCAACAAATCACAAAAAAAATTAGGGGCTATTTTTGGGGGGGATTTTCGGATTTAGGACGAAATCAACAAAATCAAGCTAGAAAAGGAGGGATAGGGGCTCCAAAAACGTGATCAACGTCGCTCATGATACCAAGATGATGTAGGGCGGAACCCTATGGGCCGATCTTTCATGTTTGGAGTGGATCCTACAGGAAAACACAAAGAACGCGCGGAAAACACAAGGGAAAACACAAGGAGAAACGAGAGAATCACTCCACCGACAAGTAATCGATTACACAAGGGCTAGATCACCGAACACATAAGGTAGCACAAGATTCAAAATCAACAAAGTAAAGATACAAAGGTAGCCGTTCTTCTCCGTGAGGAGGTCTTGATAGTCTTCCCTTGAAGGGGTCTTGAATTAGCTTGGGGGATCTTCTCCGAAGAGGTCGTGAGCTCCGAGGAGAAGTAACCAAGTGGATGAGCAAGGCTCTCACACAAAATATGAGGTAAACCATCACTAACCCTAACTAGGAGGAGGTGGGGGAGTATATATAGTGCTAGCCCACAAAGGGGTAAGTTAGAGGGGGATACATGGGCCCTTGGCCCGTTCTCTGTGCACAGGCAGGTGCCGGATGTCCGGGCTGGGGGCCGGATGTACGGCGGCTCACGAAGAGCCGGATGTCCGGGCTGGAGTGGCCGATTCTTCTGCTCTCTGGATGGCGTGCACCGGATTTCCGGGAAGGCGCCGGATGTCCGGTCCGTCGCGGGGCGCCGGATGTCCGGGGGTTGGCCGGATGTCTGGCCGCTGTAGAATCACCTGGCGTCCGTCTCTCTCTGGTCTTCTTCTGGATGGTGGCGCCGGATGTACGGGCTCCTGCGGGATGTCCGATCGCTGTAGATGCTGGCACTTCTTCCTTCTCCTTTCTTTGCTTCTGCGCACGCTTGGCCTTGGTCCTTGGGTTCTCCATGGTCTCCTCGGGTGTACCTCAGTATGCACAAGGTTCGCGCTTGAAGTAGCAACCATGTCTCACGCGAATGGAAAGGGGAAGCATTTAGGAACGGGTTCACCTTGTGTCCAATGGCGCATAGTCGAGGTCTCATCTTATGTATCCTTGGGAATTGGGGAGTAGTCGGAGTGTACATGGGGATGAACGTGGGATGCTCCACATCAATTGTTTCTTGATTGATGTGTTTTTTGATTGATTTGTGCAGTGCAAGGAAGGGCACCTGGCCTGCGCGGACTGCCGTCACGAGTGCCCCGGGAACCAGCCGCAGTGCCAGAAGTGCGAGCGCGGCGGCGGCTTCAACGTGGGGAACTCGGCGATGGAGGCCGTCCTATCCTCGGTGAGGGGGGAGTGCCCGCATGGAGGCTGTGGGCTCTACGTCACTTACCACAAGCTCACCGATGATGCGGAGAATCCTTCCATCACCCCATGGACTCTACCCTGACACATCCAACCCCACGAGGACCCATGACAAGAGCTAGAGCACGTGCTTTGGAAAACAAGGTGAAATCCTTCCTACTTGACTTACATATGGACACGAATGGAACATGGTTACTACCTCACCAAAATACGCTATGGCTCCTTAGCTATGAAGAGGAACATCACCAAGAAGCTTAGGAGCATCACCAAGGAGAAGGAGGACCACCCCAAGGCATTGCGAACCAACACGGAGGGCAAGAACAGCAACACCAGAAGTTCCAGGTGACCCCGTGCGCACGGGCCCCTGAAACCCCATGCCCACGGACTACCCAGGGAGTTGGCGCTGGAGCACCCCGTGCGCACGGGAGCGTACCATGCCCACGGGCCCAACTTACCCTGTGCGCACGGGCCTCCCAGGATGGCCGGGTGAGATCACGTCTTCGGCCTCATCTTCATCCACTTCGACCACAAGGCTATATAATTCGTACCTAGGACCATGTTTAGGGTTAGAAAAGTATTAGATGAGGTATTTGTGAGCTTTGCTCCTTCTACCTTCCCTCTTGGCGGATCAAGACCCCCTAGGTAAGAATCCTTGTGGATTTCAAGACCTCCATAAGGAGAAGACTATCTTCGAGCCCCCATCTCCTTTGGATTTGGGATGAACTTTGCCATTGTATCTTTCCTTTGATTGTGTTTCTGACTTGTGGATCTTTTGCTGTTATTCTAGTGGATGTGTAATCGGGTATTGTTGGTGTGATTTCCCCTTGGCGTTCTTGTTGTTCCTCTCCTTTTCCCCCTACAAGTGTGAAATGATCCCTCTTAGGGTCACACCCTACATCATCTTGGTATCATGAGCCACGTTGATTCACATCTTGGAGTCCTTACCTTCCACTTTCTAGCTTGATTTTGTTGTTTTCGTCCTAATCCGAAAATCCCCACCAAAAATAGCCCAAATTTTTTTCTTCCAATTTGTTTGATCTTGTGAGATTTGGTTGTTTTGATCCATGAATTTGGTGTTTGGCAAGTGGATCTACCCCACTATCTTCGTCCCCACCCTTCCATCCTTCGAATTTGGCCAAAAACTTGGAAATTACCACGGGATCGGAGCAGTTCGTCCGCTCACAGACGACCCCGTGCACACGGGCCATCGGGACCCCGTGCACACGGGACCCCGTGCACACGGGCCTCACTTACCCCGTGCGCATGGACTATCGAGGAACTTTCAGACATTTTCTGTTTTGCTTCATTTTGTTTCCCCACCACCTCTTGTGTTCTTCCGCACCATTCCACGTGTTTGTCTGAGTTTGGGTGGCAGTTTCGCTCGTGTTCTAAGGTGTTTCGGCTACTTAGGCGCGAGTCAGCATCATCATCATCGCCACCAATCATCGACTCGGACAACACATCGGCTTCGACAACATCATCTTCATCACTACCGTAAGAAGGACGGTAACCTCGACGACGCCTTTTGTGCTCCCTTGCCATTAACTTGATAGCTTCGAGCCCTTTTGCGTAGCTTACCCATCGAGACTAGCTTGTTGAGTATTGCCGAGCCACGCCTTAGTGCACCATTAGTGTTCCATCCATCCCGTGCATATACTACTTGTTACCTTGTTGTGTGGCTCGTATATCAAGCATCGTGGCATAGTAAAAAAAATGAAAGAGCTTTTAAGCAAAAGAGAAGAGAAGCAAAGAGCTTATAAGCAATAGCATCGAGCCTCCTAGCATACGTGCATCATCTTGGTCATCACATACATAAGCATACATGGGATAGTGATACGACCGGTTTCTCTTTTAGGTTGGTGCACTAGCATATCTAGCCCATTAGTGCAATCGAGCTAGCATCTCTCTAGTACCCGTACGACAAGAGCTTTTCCCGTGGTTCGACATCTTAGAGCTCACCCCTTGGTTGTGTGGATCCCATTTATCTTCCGTGTGTGTGTTCCTTGTGTTATCTTTGGAGGTTGATCTATTTGTCTTACTTGCCATTTGTGAATCTTCTCAACTTTATCAACATCTCGACTAACATTTGCTTGAATTATTTGTGCCTTTTCCTAACCAAGCTCCTCCATAAGCCATTTACTTGTAGGTGTGAGAAACAATACCCGGTACCAATTCCCCTATTATAACATCGCATGGGATCGTACTTGTTACATCCACAATCTTCGGCAAAGGTAACTTTGGTTTTGTTCTCTCATTTTCCTACTCACCACCACTTTTATATGATGGATAGGCCAAGTTCTTCTACCAACCCACTCTTCATCAAGCAAGACAACGACATGTCATCATTCGTCACCAAGAGCCACCTCTTTGGTGCACAAAGAGCACTGCATCAAGAGCAACAGGCAATGAATGACCGCATCGACAACCTTGCCACCGACTTGCAACTCTCCGAGCAATGTACACGGTACTACTTCGACAACAAGCTCGACGCGCACAGGCAAGAGAATGACGCAAGAATGGACGAGATTCGCGCTTTGTTGGTGAACCGTTCTCCTTCAACTTCTTCATCACTCAAGTCGACACTCCGACGACTCCTTCTCCGGTACAAGTACACCGACATCGAACACGCTTCGACGCGCCGCGTGTCAAAAGCGTCATGCATCTCGCAACCCGCTACACGACAAGCAGAGCAAGTCAATGAGCAAGTCCCTCGTCCTCACTCAAACCAAGTCGCTTTTGAAAGTGCGTTATATCGACTAGAGGGGGGTGAATAGGCGATTTTTATGAATTCTTCACCGAGGAATTTGTTGGTGAGGAAATTCCTAAATGAAGAACTACTTGCAGCGTAATAAGTACTCAAAAGTAAACACAATAGAATACAAACACGGTCATCATGATGAAATGAAGACAAGCACAGAGTACAGAAAGCGTAAGCACATGATAACACAGAAAGAAGACGGACAGACTGAAGAAACTGAACCGAGGAAATTGAGAAATTCTTTAGTTAAAGTCTTCAAACAGATAGGAACAAGCACACAACAACAGAACTGAGGAAATGAAAGAGTTGAGGAAATAGAACCAGTAAGCTTGGTGAAGACAATGATTTGGTAGACCCAGTTCCAACTGCTGTCTCAGTTGTACGTCTGGTTGGAGCGGCTGAGCATTTTAACTCAAGGACACACAGTCCTGGACACACAGTCCTCATTGTATTCTCCTTGAGCTAAGGTCACATAGAACTCACCCAATCACTCGTGGTAAGTCTTCAGGTGACTTCCAAACCTTCACAGACTAGGTCACTCGGCGATCCACAATTCCTCTTGGATGCTCTAGACCATGACGCCTAACCGTCTGGAAGAAGCACATTCTTCAAATGTAACAAGCATCGGATCCATGCAGGATGAATCTCTTCAGTGATGCTCAATCACTTTGGGTTGTAGCTGTGTTGGGTTTGGGTTTTCCTCACTTGATGATTTTCGCTCAAAGTTCTTGGAGGATGGGATGCTCTCAAATGATAAGTGTCAGTTACTCTCAGAGCATCCAACCAGCTAGTGGTTGTAGGGGGCGGCTATTTATAGCCTAGGGAGCAGCCCGACATGATAAGACATAAATGCCCTTCAATGATATGACCATTAGGTGGGTAGATATTTTGGGACAGCTGGCGCATAGCACATCAACGGTCGGAATTTTGACTCTCAAATTCCTTAGGGCTATCATGTTCCTCACTGTGTAGGCAATCTGCACTGGCGAATTCCTAACTCCTTAGTCAGAACAAATTCCTCAAAGACCAGAAGAACTTCATCTCTGTCACTGAAGAATATGACTGAACTGTATGAGATTTCCAATGGCTTGACTCGAAGGGATTGGTAGGTGTAGGATTTTGAGTTGAGCATCACTTGGAAATTTTTCCTTAGTATTTCCTCGACCCCCGTTAACAGTACGGTGTTTCCTATGACTCAAGAAAGAGAAAATGAAACTATAAAAACAAGAGTCTTCACGCTTCATGTTCCTCAAATGATTGCCAAGTCTTCAAGGTCACACCAATTTCTTCACTTTCAACATCTTCAGGAATCCAACATCTTCAGTTGAAGAACTTCATTTCTAGGGGTCGACTCTCTTTGTAAATATCAAACTCCTCATAGACTTATAGATCTGTGTACACTCACAAACGCATCAATCCCTTAAGCTATAAGTCTTCAATACAGCAAAATCACTAAGGGGCACTAGATGCACTTACAATCTCCCCCTTTTTGGTGATTGATGACAATATATGTTAAGTTTTCAACAAGGATAAATATATGAAGTGTAAGTACTAATGTTGAGGAATTTGATTGCAAGACATAGAAGAACTCCCCCTGAAGATGTGCATAGTGAGGAATTTGCTTTTGAAGCAATGCACACTTGAAGAGTATAATCATGGATATCTCCCCCTATATCTTGTAATTCATACACGCATTTGACATATAATATGAAGAATTTGAAATGCATGATGAAATATGGTGACTGATGTAGTTCAACATGTGTGCATTGACATTAATGAGGAAAAAGCATGCAGAAGAACTCAGCAAAAGTATCAGGCCACCATAGAGTTTAAGATTACAACTCGATCCAGCAAAGTCATCAAAAGAACGAGAGTTGTAACTTAGGAAAAAAACGCCCATATAAGATAGTCCCGCTTGAAGACTAACTCAAATTTCTCCCCCTTTGTTATCGAATGACCAAAAGGGTTAAAAAATGAGGACTAACGCCCCTGAAGAATATCATGATGATGGAGGAGCGCCAGCGTTGTTGGGGTCTTGAGTCGTTGTAGGGCCTGCCGCAGTGTCATCCAAGTCTTCGAACTCGTCCGTGTCGTGTGATGAGGAATATGAACTGGCGACCAAGGAAGGAACCTTGACCTTCTTGAATCTCTTCAGTGGAGGAGCAGACCAGTCAAAATCTTCCTTGAAGCCCATTTTCTTCAGATCTTCTTCACCATAGAGATGTGACAGAATAGCCCAGGTGCGATCAAGAACTTCATGGAGGTAGTAATGGTTTTTCTTCACTGCATTATGTGTAGAAGTCATGTTGTGAAGACTAGAGCCAAACTGACGCTTAACCCATTTATGGTTTCGATCCACCTTCTGGTGAAGACTAAGAAGCAGCTCACGGTCAGTCATCACACGAGGAGCAGTGGCTTGAGGATTTGGCTTGGATGCATTGGCTGCAGAGTCATGAGTGGCAGAGTCATCATTGGTGGATCAAGATGTAGCTTTGCGGAACTGACCATCCAATGGACGAATACCTTCATCGATAATAGCTGGTGCCATGCCCATCTCATTAGCTGAGGAATATGTCCGCTTGAGGACTTCAATCGGGGGCAAGTAGCTGAGGTGATTCTGAAAGTCAGCTTTGTAGTTGAGTGAAGACCTTGTTCTGAGGAATCTCATAATCCAAGGAGCATAAGGCTTCAGCTCAAACGGTGAAAGTGCAACATTTGCCAGAGTCCTCATGCAGAAATCATGATAATTGATAGGGATGCCATGCATGATGTTGAATAACATATTCTTCATCATCCCAATAATTTCCTCATCGGATGAGTCATGGCCTTTGATGGGACTCATAGTCTTCGTTAGAATGCGATAGATGGTTCTTGGCACATACAACAATTCCTTCACGAGGAATTTGGTCATTGGGGCTTGACCAGGCTTCAGAGGCTTCATGAGCACTGGCATGTAATGAGTAGTGAGTTCAGGCTCATCGTACAGACAACGAGCACCGTCAGGTGGAGGACTAATTGGCAGGGCACGAAGCAATTCAGAGGCCGATGCCTTGTAGTGAGTGTTTTCGGTCATCCAGTCCAACACCCAAGAGTTGATGCCATCAGCATTACCTGTGATATGCAGCATTGCGTAGAACTGAAGAATGAGCTCTTCATTCTAGTCAACTATGTCTGAGCAAAAGTTGAGCAAGCCTGCATCATGAAGCATACTGAGGACTTGAGAGAAGCAAGGCATTGATTCCATGTCCACGTGAGGAATATGCTCATGGTCGAAGACTTTGTCCTTATTGAACAGCAGTGAAGAATAGAAGTTGGCCTGGCTGGCAGTCCAGAAACGCTTCCTTCTAAGACGAGTAGTGTCATAAGGGTTGAAATCAGTGAAGAACACATGATCGCCGAAGAAATCATTAGCCTTGAATTTTTGCTTCTTTGAGAAGGGATCCTTAGGCTTGGGCTGAGGAGTGTCAGTCAATTGCATCACCACCTCAGGAATCGCAATGTCACGATCCATAGACTGAGGAATTTCAGGCTCTTCTTCAGCTGCAACCTGGGTCTTCAATTCTTCATTTGCAATTTCTTCAACACTAGTGGCTGGAATTTCTTCATGAACAGACGGGGTTGCATGAGGTTCTTCAGATCCCATTTGTACTTCAGTAGCAGCTGGGGACTGAGGAATTGCTTGAAGTGGAGTGAACATTGGAGAGTTGAGGTGCTGACTTCCCAAAAGTCATCATTTAGCACAGGTGTGGTACAACCAATGTCCACATCCTCATCTTCCATTTCTTCAAAGTCGGCCTCTTCAACAGTGAACTGAGGCATAGGCGAGGAGACAACTGGTGTTGAAGGGATTTCATCCACTTCAATTTCTTCATCCAACTACTCTAACGAAGCAGCAGAAGGATTCTCTTCATCGGATTCGCTTGGAATCACACAATCTTCACCAAAAGGAACAAGGTCCTTTGATGGCATGAATGGGACAGGAACGACATCAATTGGGTTGTGAAATGAGCTTGTCAATGGCTTCATCTTCTTCGGAGCTGAAGAATTTGATGAAGTTGATGCCTTCCTTTTCTTCACAGCTGCATGCTCTGCAGCCTTGGCCTTCTTCGCATCTGATGCAGATGGAAGGATCGGAGTTGGTGTAGATGCAAGAGGTGCAGAGGACTTTGGTTCAGTTTCTTCAGGCACAACTGATGCAGTTGCCCTGACTACTTCATTTTCTTCAGGCGCACCACTAGTGGATGCCCTGGCAATTTCTTTAGTGCCTGGAATGGAGTCATCAGCCCTGGTACTTTCATTTTCTTCAGCAGCCTGAATGTCATCAGCGGTGCTGGCATGCTCTTCAGTGGGCTGAGCAGATGCTTCAGCCGGATTAACTTCAATGTGCACAGGAGCAGCAACACTTGAAGTGAATATCTTCGTCAGATTGACGAACCGAACCTTGGCGCCCTTCCAATTAGCATAGTAGCGATTGAATTCATCACTCAGTTGCTTGATCTCAGCTTGCAAGGCAACGAGTTGATCAGGGGTGAGAGTGAGGACATTGTCCTTGAGGTAGCGCTGCTCCTTGTACTGCGCTTTCTTCAGTCTTCTGCCTTCTTCAAATTTCCACTTCTCTTCCTCAATGAAGGCAGTCAGAACATGACTTTGACCAGGAGTGAGGTTCATCCCCGGCAAAGGCGTGCTAGGGTCCGTTTGCCATAGGTCAATGAAGTCGAGGATCAATTTTGGATCCAATAGCAGTGGCACATTGCTGCCTTTGGCTCTAGCGGCCCTGGCCTGCCTGTCTCTGATGATTTCGGCAAGTTCTTCATCATCAGCCTCATCGTCATCAGAGGGCACTTGGAAGGCGACCTGCTTCTTGTGAGGACTTGGTCGAAGGCCTCGTCCAGCAGTGGCCTTTTTGTTCAGCAGAGAGGGGTCAGCTGAGGAACTTGCAGATGCTCCTGAGGCAATTGAGATGCCTGTAGTCCTTTGGCACATGGCGAGATGCACATGTGCAGAGGATTCGGTCGGAGCAGCTGAAGACTTTGTCGGAAGAGCTGAGGACTTTGAAGGAGGAGGAGCGGTCTGAGGAAATGGTCGTGAGGGCTTTGAAGAATCTGGCCTTGAGGGCATTGCTCGGGAACTTGGTCATGAGGGCATTGAGGGAGAAGCACTTGACTTGTGCGCAGGCTTCTTAGGCATCGCCTTCCTCGGCTTACTAGCAGAGACCTCAACAGCATTAGCAGTAGTAGAAGAGTCTTCATTGAATTTCCTCATTGCTTCCTTTGCTTGCTTGGCCAGTTTGGCCTGGCGCTTTGCCCATTCATCAGCATAGTCCTCACCGCGCTTGAGGCTAGTGGGATCTGCCAATTGGCCTGGTGCCAATGGAGGTCTTGAGCATGGAGGGTTGAGTGCAAATTTCTTCATATACTTGGGAGTAACATACCTGTACTCCCTCCATTCATGTGCCCATCTCCTCTCTATCCTTTGTATGCGCACCTTGCACTGATTTTTGTCCTCCTTCCCAAATTTGGCCTCATCCGGAGTGCAGTATCCAGCATATATGTCCTCAGGGACTTCGAAAGCAGTATTGACCTCAGGCCTCTTCCCACCCTTCTGTGCCTTCTTACCTTCAGCCATTTTCTTCAGCTGAGGAATATGAAACAACTGAAGTTTCTGAAGAGGTGTGCAACTTTTCTTCGAGGAACACTGAGAATGAGTTAAGTTGATGAGAACATAGTGATTCAGCAGCGGACATTTGTACCTGTAAACAGAGTATGGTTGCGAGGAATTTGGAGAGGTCATATGCATCCTCAGAAGGTTTTTCAAAAAGAATAGGTTTGAGGAATTTGACTAGATGAGGCTTGAGGAATTTCGCTAAGCGTTCTTTGTCTTAGGTTCCAGAGTTGTATAGATTGAAAATCCATACAATTGAGGAATCTTGAAGAAAATCAATGCTTAGAGAAACGAATCAAGAGCAGATGACATGTGAGGTGTTCATGTGTGTGAAGATTTGAATAATAAACACCTTTGAAGATTTTCAAGAAAACATATGAATCAAACAGGGCAGTAAAAGTAACTTCTAATTACCCGAGTTGAAGAACACGATGAACTGGGAAGTGTAGATGTGAAGTTCGTCAGTTCAGATCTTTCACGCCCTAACTCGGCAGAGGAAGACAGCTACGGTGGCGGCAAAGTGAAGAAATCCCCAACCGGCACGAGTACGATGGAGACGAGGTCGAGGCAGTGAAGCTCTTCCTCACCGGCGATGATGAAGTAGCGGCGGCACTAGGGTTTGGGGAGCTCGAGGGGGAGTGAGAGCGAGCATAGTAAAACAAAGTGAGGAAGAGGCAGGGGTATTTATAGTGGGAGTGAAAAAAAACTGTATGCCTGAGGAAATCGGACGAACGTGCCCCTGGCCCTTCTCATTCACTTGACATGTGTCACCCACATACTTAGAGGTGACGATCGTGTAGGATCGTGGGTGAATAGATAAGTATTGTCGTGGGATGCGGAACGGTTTGAGCGGCAAAGCCGAAAATTCAGATAAGATAAGTTAATATTTTGGCTCACAATTTCTTCAGCTGTCAAGGACACAGTGAAGATTTGAATGAGTTTCAAATAGAACACACATGAAGAATTTGTGAACAAACTGGGCTGAGTTTAGCATAGAGGGGGAAGGGTCCGATCACATTCACTTAGCAGAATAAATCAACTTGAAGAAATAGCAATAAGTGAATGCTATATATATATATATATATATATATATATATATAAATGAAGAACAACCACGGAAAGAATGAAGACAAAGCAAAGTGAAGAATTTGAAAAACTTAGGAATTTCAAAAACGAAGAAAAACTCAAATTGAAGATTTTCAACTTTGTTTGGTCGCGTAACCCACCGTATAAGAAAGCTGATTTCAGACACCGCGTACAATTGTCGTAGGGCTCTGAGAATCAATTTCTTCATACTTAGAGGGTTAGTCTTGATTGATTGAAGAAAAACGTTATTCGTGTGTTGCGCATATAAGTCATCAAGTCAGCATAAGTGTTAGGATGTGTGTCCATTTCAGGGAACATTCAAAGATTCTAGGATATTTAGCTCACACCGCAACTTGCTAAATCTCTTTTCATCCAAGGGCTTAGTGAAGATATCGTCCAGCCGGTCTTCAGTGCTAACGTGGTCGATGGAGATGTCGCCCTTCAACACATGATCACGAAGAAAATGATGACGAATCTAGATGTGCCTGGTCTTTGAGTGTTGAACTGGGTTATGAGCAATCTTGATAGAACTCTCATTGTAGCAGTAGAGAGGCACATTCTTCACATTGACACCATATTCCTTGAGTGTTTGCTTCATCCACAGTAGTTGAGCACAGCACGATCCAACAGCAATGTACTCAGCTTCTGCAGTGGAGAGTGATACGCAGTTCTGTTTCTTCGAGGACCAACAGACCAAAGATCGTCCGAGGAAATGGCATGTGCCTAACGTTGACTTGCGGTCCACATGATCGCCAGCATAATCAGAGTCTGAATATCCAATGAGATCAATCGAAGATCCCTTGGGATACCATGTTGGTGTGTGAGCTAGATATCGAAGAATATGCTTCACAACCTTATGGTGTGATTCATTCAGTGTAGCTTGAAATCGGGCACACATGCAAACACTAAGCATAATATCCGACCTAGATGCACATAGGTACAATAAAGATCCAATCATGGAGCGGTATACCTTTTGATTGAAGTCTTTACCATTTTCATCAGTGCATAGATGGCCATTTGTGGGCATTGGGATTTTGACTCCTTTGCAATCTTGCATGCCGAATTTCCTCAATACGTCCTTGAGGTATTTCTCCTAAGATATGAATATGCCATTGCGCTGTTGACGAATTTGAAGACCTAAAAAGAATTTCAATTCTCCCATCATAGACATTTGATATCCTTCAGTCATCATATAGGCAAATTCATCACTGTATCGTTGGTCAGTACAGCCAAAAATGATATCATCAACATAAATTTGGCACACAAACAATTCACCATCATAAGATTTAATGAAAAGAGTTGGGTCGAGTGAACCGGGTTTGAAGCCTTTCTTCATGAGGAATTCCTTCAAAGTATCATACCATGCTCGAGAGGCCTTCTTGAGGCCATACAGAGCCTTATTGAGTCTGAAGACTTTGTCAGGATGCTTTGGATCTTCAAAACCTGGGGGTTGAGCAACATATACTTCTTCCTCAAGATTACCATTGAGGAATGCACTTTTCACATCCATTTGTTATAGGATAATATCATGATGGTTAGCATAAGCAAGTAATATGCGAATAGCTTCAAGTCTAGCAACAAGTGCAAAAGTTTCATCGAAGTCAATTCCTTCAACCTGTGTGTAGCCTTGAGCTACAAGTCGTGCCTTATTCCTCACCACAAGGCCTTTTTCATCTTGCTTGTTGTGGTAGATCCACTTTTTGCCAATAATGTTGTGCTTGTGAGGATCTGGATGTTTGACCAGTTCCCAGACGTTGTTGAGCTCGAACTGATGTAATTCTTCTTGCATAGCTTGAATCCACTCAGGCTCCAGAAATGCTTCATCTACCTTAGTGGGCTCTGTAATAGAGACAAAGGCAAAGTACCCACAAAATTTAGATAAATGTGAAGATTTTGAGCGTGTGAGAGGACCTGGTGCTTCAATGTCATCGATGATCTTCTCGATTTGCACTTTGTTTGCAATGCGAGGATGAGCGGGTTGTCTTCGAGGAATTTGATCCGCATTTTCTTCAGGAGCATTTTCCTCAGCACCATTTTCCTCAGGTGAGCCATCTCGACGTTCATCATGTTCTGGGAATGAATTCTTCAGCAGATTCTTCGGTGGGAATGACATCCTCAGTAGCCTTGAACTTGATAGATTTCTTAGGTGCTGGTTCATCTAACACAGAAGGTAGGTGCTCTCTTTGCGAGCCATTAGTTTCATCGAACCGCACATCTACAGTTTCAACAACCTTGTGAAGAACGTTGTTGAAGACTTTGTAGGTGTGCGAGTCCTTTCTGTAACCAAGCATAAAACCCTCATGTGCTTTCGGTGCAAATTTAGAATTGTGACGAGGATCTCTAATCCAATATTTAGCACCGAAGACTTTGAACTAACTCACATTGGGTTTCTTGTCAATGAGGAGTTCATAAGCAGTCTTCTTGAAGAATTTGTGAAGATATACTCTGTTGATGATGTGGCATGCAGTATCAATAGCCTCAATCCAGAAACGACAAGGTGTCTTGTATTCATCGAGCATAGTGTGAGCCATCTCAACAAGAGTTCTGTTCTTGCACTCCATGATGCCATTCTGCTGAGGAGTATAAGGAGCAGATAACTCATGAGTAATACCAAGTTCATCAAGATAGTCATCAAGACCGGAATTCTTGAACTCAGTCCCATTGTCACTTCTGATGTGCTTGATCTTCACACCAAAGTTGGTTGAATCCCTCGAGGAAAATCGTTTGAAGACTTCCTGCACCTCATGTTTGTAAGTGACAATGTGCACCCATGTGTAACGAGAATAACCATCAACAATAACAAAGCCATATAGAGATGCACCATTTGTAACAGTAGAATAATGATTAGGACCAAAGAGATCCATGTGAAGCAATTCAAATGGTCGAGTGGTACTCATGATAGTCTTCGCTGGGTGCTTGGCCTTTGTCATCTTTCCAGCTTCACAGGCTCCGCACAAGTGATCCTTGAGGAATTTGACATTCTCAATGCTAGTGACATGCTTCTTCTTCGCAAGCATGTGCAAATTCCTCATGCCAGCATGACCAAGTCGTCGATGCCATAGCCAACCTTCTGAAGCTTTTGCAAGTAGGCATATGGTCGATTGTGGTCCTGTAGAGAAATCAACAATGTACAAGTCTCCTCTCCTAAAGCCTTCGAAGACTTTGGAATTGTCAGCTTCCAAGATCACAACGCAATGATATTTGCCAAAGACAACAACCATATCAAGATCACAAATCATGGAGACAAACCTGAGGTTGTATCCTAGGGATTCGACAAGCATGACTTTGTCCATGTGTCGATCCTTCGGGATCGCAACCTTACCTAGACCCAATACCTGACTTTTGCGTTTGTTAACAAAGATGATATGCTTCAGATGTGATGGTGATAAAGGAGCATCCATCAATACATTCTTGTCACCAGTCATGTGATTCGTACTTCCACTATCGAGGACCCACTCATTTGCTTTGGGTTGATCATCCTGTAGATGAATTAGTGCAACTTATGAACTCATATACTTCATCAGTGAAGAATATGACATCAATATCATCAGATCAATTTCATCAAACAATAGAACAGATAAATAGTATGAGGATGTGTGAAATGAAGGTTCATTTCATCATGATTAGCCTGCGTCCTTTCAGGCACCGTTCAGGTCTCCAGCAAATTCTTCAGACGTTTTAAGCATGTCTAGAGACCTGACCCTGCATAAGAGATTAGTTCTTTTTCTTCACCACCCACATCTGAAGGGGTGGCAAAGAATTCATCACTCTGCGAGCACCATATGAGAAAGGTGGCATAGAAGCTAGTCCACTTCATTTCACATAAGAGGGGTTAGTGTAAGCATATGAATAAGCAGAGAAATTCTTCGAGGACTTATGAACATAATGATTAGAAGAGTAATGCTCATATTCATAGCCCTTAGCTCTACCCTGCGAAACAGAGGGGTTAGCACGATGATGATCATACGAGGACTTTGATCCTTTAGAGGAATTTGATCCACATGAAGAATTTGGTCCATATGAGGACTTGGATCCATATGAAGAATTCGGTCCATATGAAAATTTTGATCTGGAGTTCCTGTTCTTCACAGGTGGTGTCATGAGGACATTCACCTGAAGACTTTCAAGGCAACTTTTGGGAACCCAAATTTGCTTCATTGGGGAACCGTTCTTGCAGTTAGTGCCAACATATCTAGCAAATACTTCACCATTCTGATTTTTGAACAGTTTATAGTTGGAGTCAAATGACACATCAGAAGAATGAGGAGATTCACATGTAAAGCCAGATAAATTGGATGGATCAACTGGAGGTCCCTTTGTAGCAACCCATGAGGTTTTGGGGTACTGCTTAGGCTTCCAATATGTTCCATCAGCATTGAGTTTCCTCTCAAAGGCAATACCCTCTTTCCTAGGGTTCCTGTTGAGGACCTGCTTTCTGAGCACATCACAAAGATTCTGATGCCCTTTGAGGCTTTTGTACATGCCTGTCATGTGCAATTCCTTCAGCCCTGCATCATCAGTGATACTAGCATTGTCCTCAGATGAGGAATTAGTGAAGGAAGAGACAGATGAAGAATTTGTAGCATTAGAAGCATTTGAACATTCAGGTGAAGAATTAGCAGTTTCACGTTCAATGCACTTCAGACATGGAGGAACAAATTCTTCCTGAGTAGCACCGATTAGTTGATCAAGTAATGAATCGCGCTCCTTCTGAAGATCTTCATAATCCACTCTTAGCTTTTCAAGATCTTGCTTTCTTTGAAGAAATTCATAAGAAAGCTTCTCGTGATCAAATAAGAGAGTGTTATGATGACCTTTATGGTTGTCAAACTTGGACTGAAGTCTCTGAAGATTTTTAGTCAAGGTTTTAGTGCGATCCATTTCTTCACCCAACATATCATCACTTTTATCTAGCATGTTTTGAACCTTTTCAAAAGCCTTTTGTTGGAGAATCATTGAAGAATGTTTCTATCCTCATGACCCGAGCAACTTCACCCCTCGAGAAGACGTGGACAATGAATTCAATGAGAGTGCTTTCTTCATCATCCAAGATGCAATCCTTCCTGAAGATCTCCCTCATCTTCGACCTCATGTCATGGCTAAAGAAGCATGGAAATGTGTTGAGTCTCTCTATCGAGGAAGTGCTAGAATTCAACGTTCCAACTATGAAGTGGTGCAAGATGAAGCCGATGAGTTTGCAATGAAAGAAGATGAAGAACCTCGTGAGATCTTTCTAAGAGTGACCAAACTCGCGGTCGCACTCCGAGATCATGGGAGCAAGGACACGGATGACAATTGGATCAAGCGCAAGTTCCTCAAGGTCATGATGCCCTACAACAAGGCCATGTCCTCCCTCATTCATCAAAGACCGGACTTCCACTCCATGACCTCAGGTGAAGTGTTGGATGAGTTTGTTGCAATGAGCATTTTGGACAAGACCGCCGACAATGCGGTGCTCCGTTCTCAAAGGGCAAAGAAGCCCAATCTTTCCTTGAAGACCAAGGTTAGTGTGGAAGAAGAAGAAGAAGAAGAGGAAGATGAGGAGAGCAACCCCGAAGACACGAAGTATGATTATCATGAGCACATGGCTCTTGCCTCAAGACAATTTTGGAGGAAGAAGAATACAAGACCCAACTTCAACAAGAATAACTCAAGTGGCCTCAAGGGAAAGCAACGAGTTAGAACTTGTTTCAACTATGGTAATGTGAGCCATTTCATTGCAGATTGTCCTTACAAGAAGCGGGAAGACAATGGTGGCAAGTTCATCCAAAAAGACAAAGCCAAGTCCTTCCCCAACAAGAACAACTTCACCAAGAAGACTCCTACTCGCGGGTTGGTGGTTCAAGAAGAATACCGTGAGGACAACGATGATGATGAAGATAGTGAAACAATGGCCATGGCATCCGTTGCCATTGTCACAACTCCCCAGGTGTCTCTCTTCGGTTCACCTAACAAGAACATCACCGCCAAGTGCCTCATGGCTAAGGCCACCAACAAGGTAACCCCCAACATCAAAACCACCATTATTCCTAACCCTCCTTCAACGGATGACTTTGATAATGGTAAGGGATCTATTGAGGAGGTAAATGAATTTGAGTCCTTCATGAGTAAGCTCAAGGGCAAATCCAAGAAGCACTTCGTTGCTCTCTTGGAACAGCATGGTGAAGCCAATGACATGATAGAGGCTCAGGAAGAAACCATCTCTAAGATGGAAGGTCATAGTCATGATTATGCCGATGAGATATCAGATCTATCTAATTCTCTTGAGGAAGAGCGTGTGCATCGTTTGGCTCTTGAGGAGTCACACAACGATGACCATGCCAAATTAAAGAAAGATCTTGATCATGCTCTTGTTGTGTCTCGTGTTCTAACTTCCAAGAATGCTGAACTTGGGGTTGATCATGCTAGACTCAAGGAGGAGTTTGATGTACTTGACAAGGCCCATAAGGTCTTGAAAGGTGCTCATGCAAACCTCAAGGAGTCTCATGCTCAACTCCAAGTTAAGCTAACCAAGGAAAAGGCCACATTTCCTCACATGGTCTTAATTGATAATGCAAATGCTACTAACCCATGTTGTGAGCATGTGCATCTTGTGGAGGAGAATGCCAAGTTGAAGGAACAACTCGAGAAAGGTCTTGTGTCATGCATACAAGGCGAGAAGAACCTAAATGACCTTTTGAGCAATCAAAAGGAAGTTGTGGGCAAGGAGGGAGTTGGGTTCTCGCCCAAGTCCAAGAACAAGAAGAAGAACAAGGAGAAGAATAACAAGACCAATCGACCTCCCCCGCTCAAGCAAACCTTTGTGAAGGAGGGAGAGGGTGCTCCTAAGGAGAAGAATAACAATGCGAAGAGTGGTGATGCCAAAGAGCGCAAAGCCATCTCTCCCAACAAAGCCGGCGACTTTAACCCCTCTTATGTGTTGTGCCGTGCTAGTGATGGGCATGTTTATGCTAAATTTGTTGGTTCTTCTTATGAGTACATTGAATGGTCTATTTGGGTTCCTAAGACCCATGTTACTAACATCAAAGGACCCATTACTCAATGGGTACCTAAAACCAAGCATTAATCTCTTGTAGGTGTTTGCTTCCGGTGGGGGATCATGGTTGCTCGATAGTGGAGCAACAAATCATATGACCGGGAGCAAGGACTTGGTGGTGGACATGCACAAGATCCCATCTATGCCCACCAATGTCGAATGGGGTGATGCCTCACATTCTAAGGTATTGGGTCTTGGCAAGGTTGTCATTTCTCATGATCTAACGATCGAGAAAGTCATGCTTGTTGAGTCCCTTGCGTTCAATTTACTTTCCGTTTGTCAACTCGCACTCATGGGCTTTGCCACCTTCTTTGATATTGATATCGTGGCCCTCTTGTGGAGCAAGACTCTTAAAGTAGCCTTTGTTGGGCATGTCGAGAATGGTCTCTATGTGATTAACTTTTCGGAGCAACCCACTAAGACCGCGACATGCCTAATGGCTAAAGTTGATGTGGGATGGCTTTGGCATCGCCGTTTAGCCCACATCAATATGAGATCTTTGCAAAGTCTTCTCAAGGGGGGACCATGTTCATGGACTAACGAATGTTAGTTTTGCCAAAGATCGTGTTTGCAGTGCTTGTATCGAAGGAAAGCTTCATGAGACGGCTCACCCTCCCACGACTATCATCTACTCGAAGAGACCCTTGGAGCTCCTACACATGGACCTCTTTGGGCCTCCATCCTTTGATAGTCTTGGGGGTAGAAATTATTGCTTGGTGATTGTGGATGATTATTCAAGATACACTTGGGTATACTTCTTCAAGAGGAAGAGTGAGACTCAACAAACCGTCATCGACTTTGCAAATGAAGCTCAACGTCAACATAATGCAAAGATCTTGACAATAAGAAGTGACAACGGCACTGAATTCAAGAACTACACCTTGGATGAGTTTCTTAGTGATGAGGGGATCAAGCACCAATATTCTGCACCATACACCCCTCAACAAAATGGTGTTGCGGAGAGGAAGAACCGGACGTTGATGGATGCGGCAAGTACCATGATGGCAGAGTTCAAGTCTCCATACAACTTTTGGGCCGAAGCCATCAACACTGCATGTCATGCATCCAATCGGCTCTATCTCCACAAAGGCTTGAACAAGACTCCATATGAGATACTCACCGGGAACAAGCCCAATCTCAAGTACTTCCGGGTGTTTGGGTGTAAGTGTTTCATTCTCAAGAAAGGTGTTCGTTTGTCTAAATTTGAGGCTAGAGCTCATGAGGCATATTTGTTGGCTATGCTACAAACTCTCATGCTTACCGTGTTCTCAACAAGTCCAATGGACTCATTGAGGAGACATGTAACGTGGAGTTTGACGAAAATAACGGCTCCCAAGTGGAGAAAAGTGGTACTTGTGATGTAGGTGATGAAATTCCTCCCCAAGCCATAAGAAGAATGGGTATTGGTCATATTCTACCCATTGAGGAACCCCCTGTGGCCGAAGGAGAAGGACAATGCTCCACTCCAGTGGAGCCTTCACCTACTCAAGACCCACACGCTTCCGAAGAACAAAGTGAAGGCCCTCAACCTCAGGAACAAGACCAAGGGCAAGATCAATCTCAGGATGGTGGTGAACCTCCACATGATGCCCAAGGTAAAGTTCTCCCCTTCGAGCAAGTTCAAGATCACGAGAAAGCTCAAGATCAAGAACAAGCTCATGACGACGCTCAAGATGATCAAGTGAACCCTCCTCCTTCCACATCCGAGGAGGAATTAGAGCGTCTTGCCGCGAAGATTGCTTCCAAACTCACCACCAAAGGTCATCTCATGGAGAATGTTGTTGGAAGCCTAAGAAAGGGGGTAAGCACTCATAGACAATTAGCAAACTATTGTGAATATCACGTGTGTGTGTCTTGTGGTGAACCCCATAAGGTCTATGAGGCGCTCGAAGACTCGGATTGGCTCAATGCCATGCATGAAGAACTCAACAACTTCGAGTACAACAAGGTGTGGAGATTGGTGCCAAGGCCTTCGGGGAACCATAACATCATTGGAACCAAGTGAATCTTCAAGAACAAGCAAGATGCTCATGGGAACATCATTCGCAACAAGGCAAGATTGGTAGCATAAGGCTACTCCCAAGTCGAGGGTATCGACTACGGTGAAACCTTTGCTCCCGTTGCTCGCCTTGAATCCATTCGTTTGTTGATTGCTTATGCTTCCCATCACAACTTTAAGTTGAAACAAATGGATGTGAAAAGTGCTTTTCTTAATGGTCCCATTAATGAGTTGGTTTATGTCAAGCAACCCCCCGGGTTCGAGGATCCTTACTTCCCGGATCATGTGTATCAACTCGATAAGGCACTCTATGGCCTTAAACAATCCCCACGTGCGTGGTATGACCACCTTACCGAGTTGTTACAAGATCGTGGATTTGAAGTTGGGCTGATCGATCCCACTCTTTTTACTAAGAAGGTCAAAGGGGAGTTGTTTGTGTGCCAACTATATGTTGATGACATTATCTTTGGTTCTCCTAACAAAGCTTTCAATGAAGAATTTGCCGCTCTCATGACCTCTAAGTTCAAGATGTCTTTGATGGGAGAGTTGAAGTTCTTCCTTGGTTTTGACATCAAACAAAGAAGAGAAGGAACCTTCATCAACCAAGACAAATACACTCAAGACATGCTAAAAAGATTCAAGCTAAGTGATGTCAAGCCGGCTTCTACTCCAATGCCCACAAAGTGCCAACTTGACATTGATCCCAATGGTAAAGTGGTGGATCAAAAGGTATATCGCTCCATGATTGGTTCCTTGCTTTACCTTTGTGCATCTAGACCGGATATCATGTTGAGTGTGGCGATGTGTGCACGATTTCAAGCCGCACCAAAGGAAAGTCACTATGTGGCGGTCAAGTGAATCTTTCGATATTTGGCTCATACCCCAAACTTTGGCTTATGGTACCCAAGAGGGGCAAACTTCAAACTTGATTCCGATTGGGCGGGAGACAAAGTGGATAGGAAGTCCACTTCCGGAGGGTGCCAGTTTCTTGGGTGCTCTTTGGTGAGTTAGTCTTCCAAAAAGCAAAGTTGTGTATCTCTCTCGTCCACCGAAGCGGAATATGTGGCGGCCGGTAGTTGTTGTGCACAACTTTTATGGATGAGGCAAACTTTAAAGGAATACGGTGTCATTTGTGACAAAGTGCCTCTTTGGTGTGACAACAAAAGTGCCATCAAGATTTCTCTCAACCCGGTGCAACACTTCAAGACGAAGCATATTGAGATTCGGTATCATTTCATCCGGGATCACATTAGGCGAGGGGAGATTGAGCTCAAGTATGTCAACACTCATGATAACCTTGAAGACATTTTCACGAAGCCCTTGGATGAAGCAAGATTTCGTGAGTTAAGGCATGAGCTAAATATCATTGAACCCTTGCACACCCCACCTCACTCAACTTGGTGTCTAGCTTAGATGTAGGCATGGACATAGGGGGAGTGTTGTTCTCTCAATGAACTCTCCCTCCCCCCATTATGCATAAAACGATCAACTCTTTCACATTAGCCATTTTTGATGGTACTTGTGCTTCAAAGACGAGTTTTGGTCATGGGCCCAAGGATAATTCTTCGTGGTGCCATACCAATTGACTCAAACATAGGTGGCTCTGGCCACCGCCCTCTCTTGAGAGAGGCCAGAGCTCGCTCTGTATCGTGTGGTTGTTTTTGTAAGAGTGGGTTCTGGACCGTTGTTAGTGTGTGTTGCCTTGTTGGTCTTCTCTTTCCCTTAGCCTTGCTTTCTCGTCTCTTTGGTGCTTTAGCCGCTTGTCTAGAAGCCTTTTTGTTGCTGAGCGGTACTACCGCTGGTGGCGAGCGGTACTACCGCTCCGAGCGGTACTACCGCTCTCCAGCGCGGTACTACTGTTGTGAGGCGCTGGCAGGGGGTTATATCGGGTGCAGGGGGAGTTTCTTCTCCCCCGTACCCATTCGCACGCCCCCTTGCTCTGTTCCTCTCTCTTCAGCAAGCGACACTGCGGGAGGGCTCCGAGGGATCTCCCTCTCCGGGGCATTTCTCTCCATTTCCTTCGGTGGAGTCGATCCCCACCTTGTCCTCTTGCCATGGATGCCGGTATTGTCCCCGCTCCCTTTTTCTTCTTGTCTAGATTTCCAATCTAGCATCTTAGGGGCAATAGCAGTTGCATCTCTAGATTTTTGGCCAGATCTAGGCTTGAGTAGGATCGAGAATGCTTCTAGACAGTTTGGATTGGTGTTTGGTTGGAGTATTTTTGAATTTGCTAGGACGGTAGTGCCGGATCTGACCACGGCAGTGGGAAACTGTTGTTTCCCTGTCTCGAGCGGTACTACCGCTCTCTCCAGAGCGGTACTACCGCTTTGAGCGGTACTACCGCTCGCGGGTCACGGTACTACCGCCCTCTACCAGTTTCCACGATGCTCTTACCTCTCAGTGATCTTTTTGCTCGTGTTTTGTGGCTTATGCTTGTTCCTTCCTGTTGTTTGCGTGTTCTTGTGTGTCGTTCCAGGTGATGAGGTTCCTGAGCATCAGGCTCGTCGTGTCAACCCCGGTCGTGCCACGTCCAAGCGCTACCGCACCACTGAGTCTGCCGGAGATTCTTCAAGTGCTCCACCTCCACCTCAACTCCAGAAGAAGCCTGGGGTCAAGCCAAAGCCAGGCAAAACCGTGCCAGAAATGCCGCCCAAGGAGTTCTGGGCAAGGCGTCGCCGCAACCCGTATGAGGTTGACCAAGATCCCACTTTGGTCAATCGTCCGTTCTGGAACAGGTTCCAGTTTGCCATCTTCTTTGATGTTCTCAAAGCCAAGAAGAACCTCTTTGTCAACGTGCACTCCATCGACACCGACCATATGGAGAAGGATCCTAAATATTTTGGTGAAGCTCTTCAGATGTGCACTCAACTGAACATTCTTGGGATCATGCAATTCAACAAAGATTATGATGCTGTTATTGTGGCCCAATTCTATGCCATGGTTCACCTCGGGACTGATGAGGACAGGACACTGACTTGGATGACCAATGGCAAGTTGCTTGAAGTCAAGTGGAAAGCTTTCATGGAGTTGATTGGGGTGCAAGATCTAGGTCTTGAGTCTCCTGTCGGCTTTCGCCCCCACCGCCGCACCACCGCCACTCACAAGCAAGCTCTATGGCCCTACTGCACTTTGAGGATCAACCCTGAGACGAAGAAGGAAACTTATGAGCTGCCTTCCTATCTAGATATCCTTCACCGTATCTTCAGAGAGACTCTTTTCCCACTTATCAGGAATCTGGATATGGTTCACTCCTATCTCGTGGACATGCTTCTCTTCTGCCAGCATGAGAAGGGACAGAACACCGGAGATTCACTGGATATCTCTCATGTTATGTGGTCTGAGCTATTATCTGCTATCTCAGAGCGCAAGTGCCCGATTTATGGTCCGTTCATCATGCTGCTTATTGAGAAGGCCTGGGATCGTGTCTATCCCCAGGTGATTCTGGAGACTGGAGAGTTGGTCTCTCACGACGTCAAGCGTCTGAGGAAGAAGGATAACTGGGGCACTCAGGCCCCTAAGACTGGAGTTCCTTCGTCTGCTACCGCCATGGAGACCAAGGAGGAGACTGGGGCTGAGGGTGAGGATGATGATGATGATTACGCGCCTTCTGAGGCAGAGCCCTCTTGGGCAAAGAAGCTCAAGCGCAAGATGAAGAAGCTGTTCTACATGGAGTCTCGCGGTCAGTACATGACTCATGTGGCTGAGAAGAAGGCCCGAGGTCGCCACAAGGAGCTCAAGCGTCAGTTGGGTGCTACAGTTATCAGTGGATCTGAGGACCAGCTTACCGAGGAGGAGGAGTGGATTCAGCAGCACTGCCCGTGGACCGATTCTGATGCCGAGCACTTCCCGACTGACGACAGTGGCGCAGATGATCCCGCTGATCTCTGATGTGTGTGTCCCTTGTTTGCTATCACCTGGAGCCGTAGCAACACTCCCTCCTTTTTGGTGTCTCGATGCCAAAGGGGGAGAGAGTTTAGGGATTTGTGCTTTGTGTCTTCCGTCTTCTGTGTTTGTGTTTTCCTCACAATTTGCTTCGTTTGGTTTGTGTCAGTGAGACCTAAGTTCTAGTCATATGGTGTGAGACATATGCTACCTTATGCTACCTTATCTTTCCAGTATCATTATCTATGTCACTATCTAGCCTATGAGTTGCATGCTTATCCTGTTAAGTTATCTATGCTACTCTCATATACCCTGCTTAGGTGGTTGGTCTCTAAAATGTAGGGGGAGCGTTGATCCTAGTATTTGTGACGTGCTGTCCAAAGCACCTATCTAGATAGCACACATCTAGGGGGAGCTCATCTACATTTTAGGACTCTGGGGTTTTTGCGCTTGTCCTATATCTCTCATATTGTGCAAATCCCGTATTGTCATCAATCCACCAAAAAGGGGGAGATTGTAAGGGCATATTTATCCCGAAGATGTTTTGGTGATTGATGACAATGCTTGTGCGGACTAATCATGTGCGTTAAGTTCTTTCAGAGATTCATCCATTGGCACGAGACGATTACCTCCCCTCGGTGTTCTATTCAAGATGGTGTAGCTCCTTCGTTTTGGTGTTGGTGGACTAGTTTCGTAGGAGTCACCGTACTATCAAGAGGGGATCTGCTTTGGTAAGGCTAGGGTGGAATCAACATGTACACATCCATATCACACCCGACGTTTTCCTTCCGCTTCTTTGGAGCTGCCGTTTCCCCCTGTGTCTGCCTTATCCTGCCCCAGCGGTAGTACCGCGGTCCACAGCGGTAGTACCGCCGAAGCACCCAAGCAGAGCGGTAGTACCGCTCCCCAAGCGGTAGTACCGCTTATGGTCTTCGGCCGTAGTACCGCAGTGGTTCCGGGCTACTGCCGCCTCGATTCGAGACTGATGTTTTTCATGTCGGGTTTTGCGGTACTAAGTGCGGTAGTAGTGGCGGTAGTACCGCTCCAAGCGGTAGGACCGCGCCTACTCCCACGGTAGTACCGCTCTGGGGTCAGGTCCCTGACCTCCCGTCAGCGCGGCAGTACCGCTGGGTAAGAGCGGTAGTACCACCCTCAACGGTAGTACCGCCCAGCCCAAGCGGTAGTACCGCTCTGTGCGGGGTTGTTCAGTGGGGTAACGGTTGGATTGGTTCCCCCTCTATATAAAGGTGTCTTCTTCCCCAAAGTTGACCCACCTCTTTCCCCCAAATCTCCATTGTTGCTCCAAGCTCCATTTTCGCCCGATCTCTCTCCCTAGCCAATCAAACTTGTTGATTTGCTCAGGATTGGTTGAGAAGGCCCAGATCTACACTTCCACCAAGAGAAATTTGATTCCCCCCACTTATCCCTAGCGGATCTTGTTACTCTTGGGTGTTGAGCACCCTAGACGGTTGAGGTCACCTCGAAGCCATACTCCTATTGTGGTGAAGCTTCGTGGTGTTGTTGGGAGCCTCCAAGTGTTGTGGAGATAGCCCCAATCTTGTTTGTAAAGGTTCGGTCACCGCCTTCAAGGGCACCAATAGTGGAATCACGACATCTCGCATTGTGTGAGGGCGTGAGGAGATTACAGTGGCCCTAGTGGCTTCTTGGGGAGCATTGTGCCTCCACACCGCTTTAACAGAGACATACTTCCCCTTAAAAGGAAGGAACTTCGGTAACACATCCTCGTCTCCACCGGCTCCACTCTTGGTTATCTTGTGCCTTTACTTTTGCAAGCTTACTTGTGTTGTATCTATTGCTTGCTAGTGTGCTAGTTGTCTTTGCATCATATAGGTTGTCCACGTAGTTGCACATCTAGACAACCTATTTCGTTGCAAGGTTTAAATTGTTAAAGAAAAGTCTAAAAATTGTTAGTTGCCTATTCACCCCACCTCTAGTCAACCATATCGATCCTTCCACCGCCGCCCTTCATCTTGAGCCTGCTCATCATCTCGTCGGCCTTGTGTGGTTCGCTGGTGCAGACGATCTCCAGCGTCTCCTTGCTGTGGAGCTCAACCCCTTTGAGCGTTCTGGTGTACGTGCACTTCTTGCCGGGGACGTCAACATCGTCGATGTTGCTGCTCTTATCGGACATCTCGCGATGATGACGCTTTGTGGACGGTTCCTCTGCCATTGCCCTCCTCCGGCGACTGTGGGCTTGGGAGAGAGAAGTTTGTGGTTTGCCTGCAGTGGAGATGGAAGCAACGATGGTGGTTGTGGGAATGAGGCAGAGATGGAAGATAATGGGTTATTTTTCCAGCGCGTCGACGGGGGATGTGTGGGAGATGGTTCGTCGGGGACGTGGGTGTAGTGGTCGCGGGTGGCACGGTTTGCACTCCCTTGTGGCAACCGCCCAGTGGGTGGAGCGGGTGGTGGCCTGGAAGAACAAACTGTCCAAGTCAAGGGTCTCTACTGTCGAACTGAGTAGTCTTGTCAAGCTGTACTTATCAGCTGCTTATCCCACTTGCATGTCTCAGGGGTGGTGACGATGGAAATTTGCACTGTTTAAGTGACGTATGCCTTTTATGATGTTTATCTGTGTGGTGGTTATGTCTTGTTTTTCTACTGAAGTGTTATACACTAGTTGATCTCAAAACATTTTTCAATGCCCTGGGAGTTGTTGCTCAAAACTGGGACTTATTTTATTTTCATTTGTCCGAACCTAAGTTAGCCCTTTTATAATTTTTGTATTCTCTTTTTGGTGCACTTATGGATTAGTGCTGTGTGAACTGAATTTTAATTTCATATAGCGTACGGTTTTGAAATTTGGTGTCACAGTGGTGTGAGTGGCCTGACTGTTCCCGATTTTTTAGAACTGATGTCATATGTATGTTTGGACTGAGTGTTTTTTTGGGGGGAGGGGGGTGAGATTATTTACGGCGAAATCGTTCGTTGAGGTGTTGACAAATTTTATATAAATAAGAAATTTAGTAGAATTGACAAAGAAATTCTATTTGAACTTCTTGCATTTTAGTAGTTGAACTTGTCAGATTTTACATAAATAAGAAATTTAGCAGAAATGAAAAAGGAAATCTATTTGAACTTCTTGCATTTTAGTAGTTGAACTTGTCGGATTTTACATAAATAATAAGTTTAGCAGAAATGACAAAGAAAATCTATTTTAACTTCTTGCATTTTAGTAGTTGAACTTGTCAGATTTTACATAAATAAGAAGTTTAGCAGAAATGACAAAGAAAATCTATTTTAACTTCTTACATTTTAGTAGTTGAACTTGAAAGTAATATTTAATTCGGTGTTTTAAATTATGTACATTTAACATATAGGCTATTAAGTTCTCTGCTTTTTAGAGTTTCGTTGTTTTTGTATCATATTTTTTCCTTTTTTTTATCATCTGTGGTGTAGAGCTAAAGTTATTTTTATTTTTATTTTTCGTATTTTAAAGTTATTGCCTACGAACTAGTAGTTGAACTTTTATATTTTCAGTTTTCGAACATTTTTTTTGTAGTTTATATTTCTTTGTACCGCGCTCTGCTTTGTTTAACTGGCCTTATTGGTGGGGTGTTTGTAGACGATGGAGGCTATTGGGTCGTTTTCTAGTCCAAATGGCCCGCCCGTGCATTTTGGGAACTGCAGGATGTGCGTGTGCTCTGGGTTTAGTCCCACCTCGCTAAGGGAGGAAGCTCTCGACCTGTTTATAAGGGCGGCCAAGTCCTACTTGTCGAACTCCTCTGAATACTTACCTGAGCGCTTATACACGGTGCTCACTCTCTCTCATGACCTATGGGCCCTGGTCGGCTGGCCCTGCATTGTGCTGATTACTAGGGATTCGCCAACAGTTCCACCATGGGCTCGAGTTCAAGTATTTAGCAGCGTTAGGGCCTGCCTGTCCTTGGGCGGTCAATTTTTACTTTTTTTTGATTTGAATCTAGTACTTGACTCCACTAGTAACTTGGACTGATACTTTTTGTTCTAGTTCTGTGGAAGTGTTATTTTTTCATTTGAAGTTTTTTGCCTTGTTTTTGTGTTTGTTTTTGTGATTATTCTCAAGGGTCTTCTGGTATCATTTTCAGCACTATGGTACTTGCGTGTAGACTAAGTTGTATGTCCTTGGGCGGTCAATTTGTACTTTTTTTTTGGTTTGGATCTAGTACTTGACTCCACCAGTAACTTGGACTGATACTTTTTGTTCTAGTTCTGTGGAAGTGCTATTTTTTCATTTGAAGTTTTTTGCCTTGTGTTTGTGTTTGTTTTTGTGATTATTCTCAAGGGCCTTATGGTATCATTTTCAGCACTATGGTACTTGCGTGTAGACTAAGTTGTACTGATAGTCCATTCATAGTAGCATTACAGACATTTTTGGGGGGGGATTACAAACTGATGCTTCTTTGTACTTTTTATTGTAGTAAGTATGTACTATCCGATCAAGTGTACTAGTACTGTCATTCTAAGTCCGCAAGTGACCAACATAAGTGTGTGCTGATGCTTCTTAACTTTTTCTGTTTGTAGTACTTGTTAATTTTCTAGTAGCTACATATGTATGAGAATGGTACATGAAGTACTAAGAATTTCTGTTTCAACTTTTGAAGCATTGTTAAGCAACTCAAATTGTACTGATTGTTTTCAACGTTATGTTTTCTATACAATACTGAATTGAAACTACACATGGAACAATGTTGTGTGATTAGTTGCTTCATAACTAGTACTTTAGAGCAGCCACAAAGTTCCATTGTGAAGCTACTTTGAATTTGAAACGATGGATTAAAAAAATACGAAGCTACCAAACTTATATAATGAGATAAGCAAGACATTGTACTTCATGACATAAGTAAACTAGTTTAACCATGACAAACACGGCATAGTCATACTGGTTCAACCCAACAAGAGCAAACTACGAATTTGAAACAACAAGATAAAAGGCAAGCACAAGCAGAAGCAAAGCGAAGGCAGGCTTTGATTTATCTTCATCCCTAAAAGGGACGGAAGGGGCGGTCGTTGTAGTGGTCAACCTCCCGGACTTTTGCCATTTCCCTACCATTTGTGATGTTGTCGATCATGTTCCATGACTTGTACGTGGCATACGCATCTTTTCCTGCGTAGTCGATGAGCTTGTCTGGCAGCGGGCTGATCATCCACAGTTTGTGGTCTTCCTGTGTGTCAATGTTCTTCTTCATGCCTTTGTAGAACGGGTGGATGATGCTAGCTGCAACATCAGTCAAGGAGTCGTACTCTTTTCCGGTGTATGGAACTCTCCAGAAGCGCTGAATGTCGACATACTTGTTGGGGTTGATCATTGGAAGGCCAGATATCTTCATCTTCTCTTTGTCGCGTTCAATGCTGAAACCGACAAATGTGAACAACTTCTCATGCTTCAACATCTCGTTGAGGCGCTTGGTCCTGCAAGGGGAGAGACATTTTGAAGATTAGCATTACTTTGCTGTTTGAATTCTTCATTTTTGTTTATGTTTTACAAGTGATGAATCCATGAAGTAGATGCTTATATAGCATAATTGATGGATGAATGTACTTCAGAAATTAGTAAACAAAGTTCTGAAATTTAATTCAAGTACGTCATGTTATTTTTCTTTTTGGATTATACATAGTTTGAGCCAATGTTGTATGTGCTGCTTTATTACTAGTTTATTTACTTTTGTTGAATAGGAAAACACATACCAGTGCTTCAGCAAGATCTTAGTTTTTTTGCTTATGAAAATAACATTAGACCAAATTCAGATACTACTTCACTACATCAAGTTCAGAAACATCTTTTTAATACGTTGAGTATAAAAACTACACTATCGGATCAAGATCAGATACTGCACTAGTACATCAACTTCAGAAATTAATCTTCTGCAAGATTTTTCAAATAGTAATCCAGTGCATCATGTTCAAAAATACATTTATGGTGTATCTACTTGAGAAAATGCAGTAGTGCATCGACTTTCAAAAACCACACTAGTACATCTAGTTGGGAAATAAGTTTGAATTTAAACGAGTACTAATTAAACAGATGAACCAAACAGGGAAAATGAGTGGGATGGTCACCATTTCGTAGCTGTTGCGATGTGGTACACCAGGAAGAATTCCTCCATGCACAACTGCAGGAATGCTGCCATCTAGGGAGGTTCGACTTCCCTGGTGTAGTGCACACCAAGACCGACGATCTTACGATGAGAGCCGCCAGCCTTCCTCCTGAGCTTGGTGATCATCTCGTCGGCCTTGTCTGGTTCACTGGTGCAGACGATCTCCAGCATCTCCTTGCCGTGGAGCTCAACCCCTTCGAGCGTTCTGGTGTACATGCGCTTCTCGCCGGGGACGTGAACATCGTCGAGGTCGCAGCTCTTGTCGGACATCTCACCATGATGACGCTTGGTGGACGGTTCCTCCGCCATTGCCCTCTTCTGGCGACTGTGGGCTTGGAAGAGAGAAGTTTCTGGGTTGTCTATGGTGGAGACGGAAGCGGCGATGGTGGTTCTTGGAATGAGGCAGAGATGGAAGACAATGGGTTATTTCCAGGGCGTGTACAGGGATGTGTGGGAGGCGGTTCGTCGAGGACGTGGGTGTAGTGGTTGTGGTGTCGCCGTTTGCAGTCCCTTGTGGCAACCACCCAGTGTGTGGCGCGGGCGGTGGCCTGGAAGAACCAACCGTCCAAGCCAATTTCTTTGCCAGGGTATTAATCTAGTCGAACTGAGTAGTCTTGTCAAGATGTACTTATCTATTGCTTTATCCCACTGCGCTTGTCTCAGGGTCAGTGACGATGGCATTTTACTGTCGCACTGATCCGTCTTGTCAAGCTGTACTTATCAGCTGTTTATCCCACTTGCATGTCTTAGGGTTGGTGATGATCCGTCTTGTTGAACTGCGTTACTTGGACTAGTGATTGAAGTGTAGTTGAACTTACCAAATACCAGACGGACTGTGTGTGTCATGTTAACCTTTTTTAAAACTTTTTTTGTTTTTTTGAAAGGATTGTTTATATGAACATAATCTTCAAAAGTAGTTTTACAGATAAGTTAGTTTTTCATCAGTACAGGTGTATTATATTTGCATTTTCTTGAGGTAATTATTATTCTGTATTGATGGACTTTCTGAACTAGGACTGGCAGAACCAGACATAGCTTGTTTTTTGAAACGATGTTTTTTGAGGATAGTTTTGCTGAGTTACTGGTTGTCAGTAATGTTGGCGTTACATAAATCCAGATAAGTTTTTTCAAATATATTTGTGACTGCATTCAAAAGGATTATCAAATCGTTTACATAATAATGTCACTGGTCCAGCGGGCACAAATCACAAATTATATCTTAAATATAGTACTGATTGAGAAATCGACGACAAAGCTAAATAAGTTTTGGTAAAGATAGTGTTTCTGAAATGTTTCCTCATTGTGTACTGTAGCAGCATAACCACTATGGATTCTTTAGTCTTGAGCTCCTCCTAACTGGCCCCGAATGTTGTACCTTGCCGGCGCCCTTTCCTGGTTGAGCCTTGGCAGGTTCATTGTTAGTTTTAGTTTCCTCGTCCCCAATATTGTCATCTTCATTGTCTTCGTCTGATTGGTCATCATTCTCGTCAAACTCTTCTTCTTCATCCTCTTCATTTGATTTTTTGGAACTCAGGACCTTGCCCTGTTTTTGTTCAATGCCATCGACCTCCTTGCCCACTTTGGATGTGCGGGCATTATGTCCATCAGTCCCCCCACACTTGCTACAAATGTAGCGGCTACGTGTGTCGTCTCCGTTGGTAGAGACCTAGGCAGCTCCAATCTGCTTCTGCAACTTTTGCTTGTTGGCAATGGCATCTGTGCGGTGTGGGCATGTGCGGTAATTATGATTCGTCACCCAGTTGCAGAATCCGCATGCCCTTACCCTGAGAGGTTTCCCGTCCGGGCCGTATTCCAGACGTTTGATGGGGCATGGTGGCTTTTTGGATGCTACTTTTGCTACTTTTGCTGCCTGTGTCTTATTCTTCCTCCCCTTTGTGCATGAGTATATGGGTGTTTTAATTACCCTTTGTTGTTGCTGCTGCTGGTAGGATCTCCTGTTGTCATGTCATTCGCCTAGAGCACCGTCAAGTTCATGATCTTGCACATGAGCATGTTGCTGCTCTTGAGTGTGCCCATGGGGAAGGTCAGATTGTTGTTGCTCCTCCTCCTCGTTGTCGTATGGGTCAACATCTCCCATATGGTTCATCTCGAATAAGATTGTAGCGATATCCTGCTCAAGTTTTTCTACTTTGTTGTCCACGACACCTCCGTTTTCAGAAGAATGCATGCCGTCGAGTTCTTCTTCAAGTCTTTCCATGACTACCCGTGTCCTCGCCATTTGGTCTTGTCTTCTCAAGCTTTTCCTGTGCACTCTCACAACTTACAGCAGCAGAGCGCTTTCAATGCAGTATTGGGAGGCCTTGTTTGACGCTGCTGTCCTCAAGTCATTTCTGTTGAAGGTTGGCTGGATGTTTGGGCGTTTGGTGTATCTCCCGAGGATGTATTTCTCTGGAACGGTCTTAGCCTTAATTGTTTGCATCATGCACAGGACATGCACGCAGAAAATACCTGTTTTTTTGGAAGAGGTGCATGTTTTATGTCATTTTATTCGAACAAAAACTTTTGCAAAAATAAGTAGTGCAGTGAGTAACTTTTTTTAGTACTCACCTATGTGGTCCCAAAGCTTGCACTCGCAGTCGTATATTTCTCCCACGGGGTCTGCAACCACCTGGAATGCGTGCTGAGACCACGCAGACGATGTTTGCGGTTTGTTGTAGTGTACAAGGTACTTTGTGGGGTCTTCCATGTCCGTCACCGTGAAGAGGGTGCTCAGCTTTAGCCTTTTTCCGATCTTGCTGTACACAGCTCGTGAGTAAACTTTTGCCATCTGAGTGTCGAACCCATAGAGGGTCAGCGTATTTGTTTTATTCTGCACAAGCAAGAGTGTTGAACAAATTATTAGTTTTCTTGCAACAAAAACTTGTCTAAGTAAGAAAGAATTACTTTAGTAAGCACATTATTTGTCTTACGACACATGATAGAGCTACCGAGTTACCCATTGTCTCCTTGTTTTCTGCATGCCTCCTGCTTTTGACGAATGTGTTTACCTGGCTAACAAACCGGTGCAGGTTTTGTCTCTCGCATACGTAGTTCTTCTTCAACACATAGTTCATGCTCTCACTCCGTTGTGTCGATGTCATTCTAGCACAAAAAATTTCTTTGAAGTAAGCTAATATCCATTTCTCGCGCTCGTTCCACATTGCCACCATTGTGGCATCATCATGGAGCTTGTACCTATCCATGAGATCTTTCCAGGCAGTCTCAAACTCAGTTGGCATGTGGGGCCAGTTGAGGATTGCTGTGAATTCATCCTTAAAGGTTTTGTGGAGGTCGTACAGGCACGTGAGCTGTTCCATGTACTTCTTCATAATGTGCCAGCGGCATAGCTTATGTACTGTGTTCTTGAAAACATCTGAGATCGTCAAAACCATTGTCGGGCATTGGTCTGGTAATGAGAAAATAGACTCAGAGTGGTTAGCTGATCGTTGTGCATATATACAAATAGAAGTGACACAACATTTTTACTGTGTTATTTTCCTTTTTTAGGTGTGGATTTAGGGTTAGGTTTTTTTTGCGGTTGTACCTGTGAGGATTCATGTAGGAGCCTTCCCTCTCATGCATTTCAAAATTGTTTTGAAAAGCCATCTGAATGAATCTGCATCCTCATCTCTTATCAGGGCGAAAGCAAAGATTGTAGTCTGAAAGTGGTTGTTAGTACCCACAAACACTCCAAGTGGCATATGGTATTTGTTGGTCTTATACGTGGTGTCAAACGTCACCCAGTCACCAAAGTCTTGGTATGCCCCTCGGCAGCTCGCGTTCGCCCGGAATATGTTCTTCACTCTGTCGGACTCATCAAGTTGTATGTTGCAGAAGAATTCCCTGTTTATTGCTTTCATCTCCATAAAGAAGTTGACAGTCTTCAGGAAATCATCCATGTCATTCATCCTTGAATTCTTTGCTTTGCTGCATATTAAAAGTGAATAGTCATTGCAAAAATGCATGTTGAACTGGGATCAGGTAATGCATTGCATAATATATTTGTACTGACAGTTGAAAAAGGACGGAGGGTTTTTTCGGAGGAGAACAAGTTTGTACATACATGTTAATTAGGTCTTTGGCATTCATTTTGAGTAAGTAGCTACCTGCGTCATCGCCGCCTAGTATGCTCATGATCTGCGCGTGTTCAATCCCTTTGAACTGCAGGTACTCGACGTACTCCAAGATTGTCTTGTCAAAGTTTTTGTGGGAGTGCAAAAAGACAAGCATTTCTGTGGTGAGATATAGCATGTGGTTGTGTTTCCAGATTACGTCTTTTACGACATGTGTTCCATCATTTTCCTTCTTCATCCTAATTTTAGCCCCGCAGTTAGTCCTGGCTGTGGTCTTGTTCCGCTGTCTATTTGCTTCTGAAACCTTTGATTCATAGACTCCATGGCACGTGCAATAAAGGTAGACTCTGTTCTCAACCTTGGGGCCCTGCCTGATAGCAAAACCCGCATGCTTTGCATAGACATTGTAGAAATTCTTTGCTTCTTTGGAAGTTTCAAAGCGCATTTCTAGCCTTGGCAGAACGTAAGCTTCAATGTTAGGTGGCTGCACGCAACAGTGAGCAAACAGAAACACAGTGATGAAAATGTTAGATGGTGTTATCACAGTACTAGAGGGTGGACTGTGCTTGTATGTTTTTTTAATGGATACTTAGATGTGTATAGCTTTGTGCTACATCCGCTGTATTCTGTTCACCCTCGTGTATGGGTACGGGAGGTGTCACCCTAGGCACATGCAACAATGCATCTCTTGGAGGGAGCAATGTTGATGAAGCTCTCCGTCTCTCATTGTGCGGCCGCCTTGCCTCAGATTTGTTGTGAGGTTGCTCCTGTCTATATGGCTCATATCTTGTACTCTGCAATCTGCTAGAGTGGTGAACATTCTTGTCTCTTTCGCCTGGTCTTCCCGTCACAACCGCTTTTGCAACACGGATGATTGCTGTTGATGGAGCAACTGGTGGAAGCCTGGGTGTCCTTGCCTTTCTACATGTGCTAGGGAAGGAAAATATTTGTTTCTGGGGACATTGCAGACGTTGTTGGACCCCAGCAGTGGCAAAGCTTGAATACCCAGCAATCGATATTTGCTATAGAGAAGAACTAGACTGTGCTTCTGATGATTCTGGTGTAGCTTGAAATATGCCTGTATTGTTGAAGTATCCAGGTGCTATTTCTGGTGTTACCTAACCAGGCGGTGCCTTATATCTGCTTGGCTCATCAAACCCTCCCTGCGTGTGCCACCTTGCTTGTTTCTGCAATGACATTGAACGGTTTCGGGATTAATCTTTTCTACATTTTCTCGTGTACATGATATGGGCAACATGTCATGTACTGAAGGTAATGTACAAGTTAAACTTTCCCCTTTTTGTAATCTGACATAGTTTCAGTCGAACTGATGTATGGACATGTTAAGAACTGATGTTCTGATGTAAAGTTTTTTTATTTTTTTTCTCTATAACTAATGCATGAACATATGGTACACTGCTTGGAAACTGAACATTGAACTTTCAAACAATGTGGATTTATATAAACATGAATGTATGTCTTCTCTTATTTTTTTTCATCTAGAACTTATGCATCTACATTACAAGTACTCCTAGTTTCTGTATCATTGAACTTACTATGTAACAATTGTATTTTTTAAGCAACAATTTTTTTACTCATTTGAACTGACACAACTACATGACATGTACTCTTAGAAATAACAACATGCAACTTTTAGTGGTAGCTAAACCTTAGTACTAGCTACTTGGACTGATGCATAAGTTTAAGTTTTTTTCACTTGAACCAAAGCTACCATATTAGAGGTACTGACAGTAATCTCGACATCCTAATTGTGCATCAAGTGGCAGGGGTGTAATGAACTGATGCAAGCATTTGCAATGTACTGATGCAGCACAGATGCAACACACAATTTGTACTGATGAACCTAATAGTGTAACATGTGGGCAGAGCATAGCAGAATAGATGAACTCATGAACTGATGAATTGACACAAACGTGGTAACTATCTTCATTCAAACCCAGATCTAGAAAACTTGGTGTGGCTAGTAATTTGTGTGGGAAGCAGACATCACCTGCACCTTGTTGCATCTGACTTCTTCTTCTTCTCGTTGGTGGTGTATTGGCAAAAACTTGGAAGGCGGAGCCATTGTTGTGGGGAAGACGACGGTGCTTGTGGTGGAGCTCCGTCGATGAAGTACAGCAAGGGGTGGACGCAGGAGGCGTGGATCACGGCCAAGGCGAATCTCCGGCACCAGGCGATGGGGAGGCACATGGGGAAGCTCTGGACAAAGGGTCGCACGCAGGGAGGCTCCGGCGCCCGACAACAGGGAGGTGGGCGGGGAGGCTCCGGCGCCCGATGATGGGGAGGTTGGCGGGGAGGCTCCGATGCCGGACGAGGCGAGAGATGGTGGCGGCGGTCGGGCCGGAGGGATGGCTCAATGGCAGCGCGTCGGGGGAGTGGTGGGTGGGGATCGGGGGTGGGGGTTGGGGTGGGTGGTGCAAACTCGCCGTCGGGCGGGTCACGGCGCCGCGGGCTCCCTCGCTCCCCCGCGACGGTTGCGTCCGGTGGTATGAAGCGGGTCGGCTTGGGGCTGGCTCTGTCGGGGACGCGTCGCACCCTTATAGGGACGGAGGGTAATAGAATATTATTCTGTTAATGCTAACAAAATAGTCCAGTCTTATATATATATATATGTATTAATTTTTTATTAGTTCATCACAGAATATATATAATATCATCACATATATGTGACGATACTTAACTACTATGTACCATGCACAAAAATGAAAACGAACAATACTAAACTAATAATCCCTCCTTACGGGGGCAGTATTCCGGTAGCCCCTCACTAGCAGCTACCTGGTGCACGGCGTCTTCCCAGCGCGGAGGCAGTACTCCGACTGCTCCGCCTCGCAGCGCTTGACGTACCGATCTGCCTCTTGCTGACGGACATGCGCGAACGATATTGCCATTTCATTGGGCGCCCACAAGAGCTCCTCGTCAGTGGCATGCTGGAGCTTATTCGCCCACCTCCACACAGCGATGAGGCTCCTAGGGCCTTTAGCCCTCCTCACAAAGTACCCGTCTTCGTACACCTCCTCCGCACATTGATGTGCTCGCCCCAAAGCTCCACTACCTCCTCCGTCATCTCCTTCTTTAATGCCACTTGCCTAGCTTTCTCAGTCGGTGCCAACGACTGCGACAGACAAAGAATGCACTAGCCCCAAAACCACTCCAAAGTTGGGGGTCTGACGCAATCTCATCCAGCGGCACGTGGGGGTCCTCCTCGGCGCTTGTCGGCATTCTGGGAACGGGGGTCCCCAGACTTGCCTGCCTGCAGCCTGCGGCGTGGCTCATAGGGGGCCCAGCACGGCCCATCTTCATCAACACAAGCTCAAGACCCTCGCGAGGGGCCAAGCCTCGCGGGGCGGACGACAAGGAGCTTCCTCAGGCACGGCCTCGTCAGGCTGGCTCATGAGGAGGCGGAGAGTTCATGGCGGGGTACCTCGCGAGGTGCCCATGACGCAAGCCATGACGACCAAGGGCGCCAGCCCGCGCAGTGTCCTTCTTTCCTCTTTGGTGCAAGGGGAGCAAGCGCAGGTGAGAGCATCAAGCAAAGGCATCCATTTCGGTGCAACAAGACCAAGACTAGTCCAACGGGAGGATGGAGGTCACCATGGAGCCCAAGTCGGCGTCACCACCAGAGCCTTTGACAAGCGAGGACCAACTTTAGTCAGGATAAGTGTACTAGATGTTCCCCTTCAAAATGGCCAATTGTTGGCGCCCTTCCCGCTCAATATTTGGGAAGAGGCCCAGGGCCTTTGCCTATAAATAGGACTAGCCACCCGCAGGGTAGAGAGATCTGAGAGGCATCTGGATAGGAATCTAGGGATAAGATAGGCATCTAGAATCAACCCCTCCAAAGGGACGACGCCACCACAAGAACAGACCCTCGCGAGGCTGTTCTTCCTTGTATTGTTCGTCATCAGCCCAAGAGGCAATCCACCACGGCACACACTGGAGTAGGGTATTACACCACAATGGTGGCCTGAACCAGTATAAACCCTGGGTCTCTTGCGTTGTTCTTCTCGTAGTTTAGATCTTAGCGATTCGGTGAGTAACAGGTAGGTAGAAGGCGAAACCTCCGCGCGCACCCCAGTGTTCGAACCTCAAGGGTCTGTCGGAAACCTAAATCCGACATTTGGCGTGCCAGGTAGGGGTGCTCCGGAATTCGTCTTCCATCGCCCTGTTCTTTTCCGACCGTCGCGTCCATGTCTGACGCACGCCGGGTTCGCGCCGAGCGCCGAGCCGCCCTCGCTTCCCGCGTCGCCCAGACGGCTCCCGTTGGCAGGCGCCCTCGTCGTTCCCCGTCACCTGCCTCCAATGCCGCCACCGGCCCGGCAGGGGACGAGCAGCAAGCATCGTCCCAGCACCTGTCCATGAGGCGAGACGGCCGCACCGCTACGCCCTCGCTCACCCCCGCTGGTTCATCGTCCCGCACGCCCCGCGCGGCCATGGAGGCTCGAGCTGCACTCATCGTGGCAAACGAGCTCCTACGCTACTGCCCCGTCGACGATGTCTACGAAGAATGGCTCGACTGAGTCGCCAAACTCGTCCGCGCCGCTGGGGGCTCCCCCGCGCCATCTTTCTCGATGCACCGCGCCCCGCCATGCGCGGGCAATGAAGCTCCAGGGGCGCCTCAGCCGCCTTCCCCTCAAGAAGGCGCCCTGGCTCCGAGGCACGCGGCCCTTGGGCGGAACCCGCCCCGTCAGGAACCAGCACGGCAGGAGCAGAGCTGCCAAGAGGTCCCTCGCCCTCGAGAAGCTGCCCGAGCACTCCCTGCTCCGGCTCGTCCCGACCACACCCCTGCTCCAGCACGTCAAGACCCCGCGCTGCACCCAGCTGCGGCACACAGGGACCCGCAGGACCGAGCCCTTCGTCCTCCAAGGCCTCCTGTGGCCACAGCGGGCTGCCGCGCCTTCACCATCGAGCTACGCACCGTCGCATGGCCCGGCAAGTTCAAGCCGGACCTGCCTCCTCGCTACGATGGCACAGCTGACCCTGCAGAGTTCCTCCAGCTCTACGAGCTGGGCATCGAGGCGGCCCCCAAGAAGAAGAAGACATTGGCCGGCCTGGCCCCTCAGGAGGCAGGTCCCTCAGGACCCGCGCCTGCTCAGGGGGAACCTCCTTCCATCGCATAGGGAAGCGTGCCCGGCGCCCTCCTCAGGCAGGACTCGGGGGCTCTCCCTTGGAGGGCCATCGACCTCGCCAAGGTCACGAGGAAGGTGCTTGGGAACCACGTGGAGGCGTGTTTCGAAGCACATTTCCATCAAGAAGGAGCAAGGCAAGGAGGGCCAAACCCTCACAAGTTCGTCAACAAGGCCATTCAGGTGAAGGGTCATGAGAGGCAGCCGCCGCTTACCCGCTGTGGCCCCCCATCCAGGCGAGGATGGTGGGATACGTGTCTGCTTCGACATACCAGGGCTCAACCAAGCCGCGTCTCAGGAGCGCCTCTAGTCTTCGCGAGTGGGACGCTGCAAGGGTCCACCTCACAGCTACATTTGCATGCCTCATGGCTCGCCGAACGCAGCTCCTGCGTACTAGCGCATCATGAGGGCCATCCTGGAGGCTCAAGAGGTCAGGCGTTCCGCAGCCCTGGTGGAGATGGAGATGGTCCGCGAGGAGCCACCAGCGCCTCCGGAGCCTCCCGAGACCCCAGGGCCTGGGGGCTCGTGAGGATTTGCTCCCGTAGCCCACCGAGTCTACTGCATCAACACCCCTTCATCTTCAGCGTCATCATGTGACATCTTTCTAGTTTTATTTCCAGCTGGGAGCACCCTCAGGGCTGCATTATTCCTAGGCCACGTGGGTCCGTCCCTATGGCGTGTATCTCTTTTATTTCATGTTCTTAGCTTACTTTGCTGGGGGCGCCCCTCGGGCTGCATTATCCCCAAGCCGCTCGGGTCTGACCCAGTGGCATGTACCCCTCTTGCATTTATCTTAGGGCCATGTTTTCGACCCGTCATGCTTGTTGTTTGGTGCCTCTTCATGGTACCTTTTTCTTCTTGGATGTCGCAAGCTTGTGCGTTAAAGGGGGGGTGCCTGAGCATCGCGACTCAGGGCTCCTATCGGCTCTCCGGCCCTCACCCTCTGGTCTGCCCACGGCATCGCGCCTCGGCACGCCAGCGACGGTTGAGACCAGCCCGAGAGCCGGGACCCGAGGACGTAGAGTTTCGACATCTAACCCAGCTTGCGCGTTAAAGGGGGGGTGCCTGAGCGTCGCGACTCAGGGCTCCTACCGGCTCTCCGGCCCTCACCCTCTGGTCTGCCCACGGCATCGCGCCCCGGCACGCCAGCGGCGGCTGAGACCAGCCCGAGAGCCGGGACCCGAGGACGTAGAGCATCGGCATCTAGCCAAATTTGCAGGAACACACTCCAAGATAAGGCCTAGAGCCAGGCGCAACCCGCCTTGGGGTAGGGCCACGTGAGTCCCGGGCTGGATCGCGGGTGAACCCGTACACCCCGCCAGGCCTTTCGTGCCTCGCCGCCTCTCCAAAGCAACTAACGGCTAACCGTCAATTGTCGCAACGAACTCCCGTTTCTTCAGTGATGAGCCTGCAGGGTCTCCCCAGGAGCATCGTCATGCGAGGCCCTCACGGTGTCTTCTTTACTCTCGTCCATGCAAACCGCTTGCATGTTAAAGGGGGGGGTACCTGAGCATCGCGATTCAGGGCTCCTACCGGCTATCCGGCCCTCACCCTCTGGCCTTGTCCATGGCATCGCGACCTGGCATACCAGCGATGGTTGAGACTCGCTCGAGGGCCGGGACCCGAGGACGTAGAGCAGAAAGGGGAGAGAAGGCGAGAGGAGAGAAGCACATGATGACCTCGTCAAGCAACACCCCGCCGACCAAGGCACGGACCTAGCGCCTCACCAGGAAGCATTCTTGACCCTCGAGATAAGTCACTCTCCGGGAACACTAGCTATCGCAGGACCGTCCCCACACTTAATGCAGTCCCGTCTTAGCAACGACGCTCTCCTTTCTCACCGAATGACGGCTTCTTGAGCGCCAAGGGGGACCCCTTGAGCATCGCGACTCAGGGGCTCTTACCAGGCCTCGGGTCGCTCACCTCCTGGCCTTGACCACGGCATCACGATCTGGCATACCAGCGACGGCTGAAGCCGCCTGGGGACTGGGACCTGTCGGCGCAGTGCATCACGCCATCACGAGGTCTGACAGGAAGAAACCAAGCTAAGACGGAACTACCACCTTGCACTGCCTCATAATGAGGATCGTATTGACGAATGAAGCTGCAAACATCTTACAAGCCCCCACGGGGTAAATTCTCGGTTCCTCGCAGGGACAAAAGACGCGAATCCTAAAGAGTCCTAGCTACGGGGACCATCACGGCGGACGCCATCATCAACAGTGGGCCGTCCAGCACCGGCGCCAACCCCATAGCTCAGGGGCGGCGACGGACGGACGAGCCCGCCCTGCTCCGAGAGCAGCGCAGGCTCGGGGGTTCGTAGCTGTCGTCGCTTGTCTCCGGAGTCGCGAAGAGCTCGGTAGAGTCGCTGGACCCTCCGGCACCTTCATCGCCTAAGGAGCCGCCAAGGGAGCGATTGGGCGGCCTCTATCTCGCTGCAGCAGGGTCCCGACCGCCTCTCCCAGGGCAGCACTCCAGCCGACGCCCATCTTCGTCGAAGACCTTGAAGAGCATCATGGAAGCGCCATTGAACTCTAGGTGGATCACGAGGGCGCCCCTCGTCCTGCAAACCCGGGCGATCTCGCCCTAGCCCCGAGTCATGAAGACCTTACCTGGAGCGACGACCTCGACATCCGCATTGGTCGCAGGAGTCTGGCAATCGGCATGCTGCAGCAAGAGCCTGAAGGGAACCCTCGGCGGAATCTCGGAGGCAAAGGAAGGGGGAAGGCGAATCCACGATGAAGGAGGCATGGCGGCGTGGAGCACAAACTCTCGGGAGGAGCCCTTGGCGTGAACCCCAGGAGGGACAACGCGCACCGTCGTGACTCGCCGGCGCCGACGGCGGCGTCGTCCATGGTGCTCGACATCAGCTCCTACAAGGCCCTCAAGGTGGGCGTACAAGGGCAGCGGGAACCCTGGCGGCGGTCGCTGGCACCAAGGCCTCGACACCTCCTGTTGCGCGCCCTCTTCTCGACGCCAGAGGACCAGCCGCTTCTTCGGCGGAAGCGGGTCGGGACCCTCTCGGGGGGCCTTTCCCTTCTCTTCTACGGAGAACCGACGGATGGGCGCCATCAGTGTGAGATGGAGCGATGCCGAAGATGAAGAAGAGGAGGAATAGCAGAGGAAGATTAACTGGAATGGCTCACGTCGTTCTGTACCTATAGCCGAGGAGGGCCAACCGTCGGTCTCCATGATCGCAGGTAATCATGACCGGTTTTTGCATGCAGGGACTTGTCAGTTCGTGCAGTTGCCAAGGCGTTGTGGGGGAGCGGAGACGCCCACGTCCAATCAACCGCCACGCGGCGCCCAAGGCCGTAGGCTGTTAGGGCCCGCGATGCTTCGCACTTGCCCTTTCGCCTCTCTGCTCGGCCAAGTCCGGGGGCGCCTTGGGCCCGGGGGCTACTGTCGGCGTTCTGGGAATGGGGGTCCCCAGACTTGCCTGCCTGCGGCCTGCGGCGTGGCTCAAAGGGGGGCCAGCACGGCTCATCTTAATCAACACAAGCTCAAGACCCTCGCGAGGGGCCAAGCCTCGCGGGGCGGACGACAAGGAGCTTCCTCAGGCACGGCCTCGTCAGGCTGGCTCACGAGGAGGCGGAGAGTTCAAGGCGGGCTACCTCGCAAGGTGCCCATGACGCAAGCCATGACGACCAAGGGCGCCAGCCCGTGCAGTGTCCTTCTTTCCTCTTTGGTGCAAGGGGAGCAAGCGCAGGTGGGAGCATCAAGCAAAGGCATCCATTTCGGTGCAACAAGACCAAGACCAGTCCAACGGCAGGATGGAGGTCACCATGGAGCCCAAGTCGGCGTCACCACCAGAGCCTTTGACAGGCGAGGACCAACTTTAGTCAGGATAAGAGTACTAGATGTTCCCCTTCAAAATGGCCAATTGTTGGCGCCCTTCCCGCTCAATATTTGGGAAGAGGCCCAGGGCCTTTGCCTATAAATAGGACTAGCCACCCGCAGGGTAGAGAGATCTGAGAGGCATCTGGATAGGAATCTGGGGATAAGATAGGCATCTAGAATCAACCCCTCCAAAGGGACGACGCCACCACAAGAACAGACCCTCGCGAGGCTGTTCATCCTTGTATTGTTCATCATCAGCCCAAGAGGCAATCCACCACGCCACACACTGGAGTAGGGTATTACACCACAATGGTGGCCTGAACCAGTATAAACCCTATGTCTCTTGCGTTGTTCTTCTCGTAGTTTAGATCTTAGCGATTCGGTGAGGAACAGGTAGGTAGAAGGCGAAAGCTCCGCGCGCACCCCAGTGTTCGAACCTCAAGGGTCTGCCGGAACCCTAAATCCGAGAGCGATGCTCATCGACTGAACGTGTCGGTGTTTTGGGAACTAGGGTACTCAGACTTTCCTACCTGCGGACCATGGCGTGGTTCCTTCGATGGCCTGGTATGGTCCATCTGGAAAACCGCCAAGACAAGACTCTCGCGAAGGCCCCCCGGCCTCGTGAGGCGGACGACACTAAGACCTATGGAGGGGGAAGCCTTCTCCGATTCCTATGCAAGTACCAGCCTCATGAGGGCGCCATGATGCAAGCCATGACGACCAAGGCAGGCGGGCGCCAACGGATGCAAAGGAGGTAGTTTCCTCTTTGGTGCTAAGGAGGCAAGGAAAGGTGTAGGTTCCTAAGGAGTCTACCAAAGGTTTCCATTCCAGTGCAACAAGACCAAGACCACCAGCACGGTAGGACGGATGTCATTGCCGAGCCCACGGCTGCGTCATGACTAGAAGCTTTGCAGGTGATGACCACCTTTTGTCAGGATAAGATGCACTGCTTGTCCCCTTTCAAATTGTCCACTTGGGATCCCTTCCCGCCTATGTTTTGGAGGAAGAGGAGAAAGGCCACTATAAATATAGGTTAGCCACCACCACAGAAGGGGTCGACTCATTCTCGCCCCGAGCCCTCATGAGGTTGTTCATCCTCTGTACTAGTTCATCCTCACCCCCTCGTGAGGCCAATCCACCAAAAAGTAGGAGTAGGGTTTTACACCGCAAGGTGGCCCGAACCTGGGTAAACTGTCGTGCTCATCTTCTCCCTTGCTCACGCGAATTGGGCTAGGCTGTGGGGTGACGAGTTGGTAGGATTGAGAGGTTGAGTTCTTCACACACGCCCCATAGTTCGAACCTTCTTGGGTCTGCGGAGCCCTGAATCTGACATTTGGCATGCCAGGTAGGGGCGTGTCGAAGTCCTTCTTTCATCGTTCGCTTCACCTCCATTCTTTCACGCCCATGGCCGACACTCGTCGCGTCCGGGCTGGGCGCCGGGCCGCTCGTGTCGCCCAAATAGCACCCGTGGGAAACGGCACACCTCATTGCTCTGCCTCCCCATTGGCTAAGCCGCCACTGACCCTCCTGCTCGTGAGCAGCAGGATTCGTTGCTGCCACCTTCCGTGTGGCATGATGGCCGCACCCTAACTCCATCGCCCTCTCCGGCCATGACATCATCCTCCCATGCTCACAGTGGGCCAACGAACGCGTAGGCTGCGTTGCTCATGGTGCATGAGCTCCTGCGTTATCACCCCACCAACGACCTCTACGACGAATGGCTCGGCCGCATAGCTGAGCTCGTCAACGCCGCCAGTGAGACTCCTGCGCCGCCCCGCTCATTGCCTCCCCCACCATCCCAGGCGGGCGACTTAGCTCATGGTCTGCCTCCTCCTCCTCCTCGGCGTGACGTGGACCCAAAGCCCAGGAGCAATGCACCCCCGCGCGACCCATGGCATGGGGCACCGACAAGGGATGAAGCAAGTTGCCAGGTGGTGCAACATCCACAGGCCGATGCGCGCGCGCTCCCGGCGCCTCGGCGCCAGCACCAAGACCTCGCACCGCCGGATCATATGGCACTTGGGCAACAAGACCGAGCTCCCCTGTTGCGTGCTGCGCCTATGAGTGCGGCGGGTTGTCGCGCTTTCACCCCAGAGTTCCACGGCGTCGTCGAGCCCAGCAAGTTCAAGCCAGATCTGCCTCCGCGCTTCGACGGCCCCCCGAGGCTGCAGAGTTGCTCCAACTCTACATGCTGAGGATCAAAGCGGTGAGCGGTGATGAGAAGGTTATGGCCAACTGGTTCCCCATGGCTCTCAAGGACGGCGCACACTCTTGGCTCCTGAACCTCCCGGAGGGGTCAATTTCCTCCTGGGACGTCCTTCACGAGTGCTTCATCGAGAACTTCTAGGGCACCCGCGACCACGCTCCAGCGGTGGGCGACCTGCGGTGCGTAAAGCAGGAGCGGGGCGGAACATTGCACAAATACATCCAGCGCTTCACGAGCATTCGCCTCAAGATCCCGAAGGCATTCACTGATGACATTGGGGATGTCAAGATGAAGGAGGAGCTCACCATCCATGAGGACCTGTGTGTCCGCCCTGGAGATGTTCAACCTGGTGACCAAGTGCGCAAGGGCCAAAGAAGGTTGTCTCTCCCTCCTTGAGATTCTAGAGGCCGACACTAAATACACGAGGGCCAAGATCAAGGAACAAAAGTGTAAGGGCCCCACTGTGCTGGCCGCGGAGCCCGTGATGAAGCATGACCGTGACCATGAAGAGCCTCCTAGGGGAAACCACCCGTTCTGCATCTTCCACAATGTCCAAAGCCACAACACCAACAACTGCCAGGAGCTCAGGGCAATCCGAGACGGGCGCCTTGGTCGTTGCCCCGAGCGCAGCGACCGCGACTACGGCCGTCGAGGAGACCGCGGTGGAGGCCGTTGGGACAACCGCGACCCTCGTCAGGACTAGCGCGATCAGCCTCGTGAGGATCATCCTCAGGGCAACACCGACCTCCCTCCACTGTTGCTGCCGCCAAGGAGAAACAATGACAACCGGCAAGGCGATGGGGCTAGGGGCTTCCAAGAGCCTCGTGCGATTGGCTGCATCTTGGGTGGTGCACAAGCTCCTGCTTCCCATTGTATCTTCAAGCAGTTCTCTTGCATGGTGAATGCGGCCCTCCCCAAGCTTGAGGCGTCACATTCCCTCCGGTGGTACAAGAATGCCATCACCTTTGACTGTATGGACCAACTCAAGTGCTCAGCTGCCACTGGCGCACTCCTGATGCACACCAACCATCAGCAACGTCCTCGTCACCGAAACCATCATCGATGGAGGCGCAGGGCCCAACGTACTCTCCTTCAAGGTATGGGAGATGCTCCAACTGCCCTATGACCAACTCCTTCCCACAAAGCCTTTCTTAGGAGTGACCGATGGCTCCACCCCTTGGGGCAGGTGCGCCTCCCAGTCACCTTCGGCAAGCATGAGAACTACCACATCGAGCTCATTGACTTCGACATTGCCCACATCGGCCTCCCGTACAATGCCATCCTCGGGTATCCTGCCCTCGCTAAGGTCATGGCAGTAACTCACCATGGTTACAACGTCCTCAAGATACCAGGGTGTGGAAGCATCATCACGGTCGCCTGCGACGAAGAGGATGCGGTGTTCCCGCGAGCGCGTATACCAGGCTGTGGCGGTCGAGAACTCTGACGATGAGGGCGCCATCCTGCCGCTTGAGCTGTCCCCAAGAAGACAAAGCAGCTCCTCCCCAAGGGCGATCAGGATGCTGGGGTGCCTGCCGATTGTGCATCAGGCTCCGCACCCACCGCTGGGGCACCTTTCCCTCTCACATAGGAAGGCGCACGCGACGCCCCCTCGGTACGGGCTTGGGGGCTCTCGTCTGAAGGGCCTCTAACCTGACCAACGTGACGAGGTGAGGCGTTCGGGCACCACGTGAGGGCATGCTTCGACACACACCTCCGTGAGCAAGGCGCAAGTTGCGAGACGCTAGGCATGCAGGAGTTCATCACCAAGGCGATCGAAGAGCTTCGGCAGGCGCGAGCCATGCGTGGCGAGCGTCACCCCGCACCATCGGCTGCAGCTGCGGCCCCTGAGATGGGCAGCGAGCTTCACGTCTATGTCAACATCCCATGTGATGCGGAGCATCCCACGTTCATCCCCATGTACACTTCGACTACTCTCCTAAACCCAAGTGGACATATGACGTGACCTCGAACATACACCATTGGACACAAGGTGAACTCGCTCCTCTCCGAACCTTCACTTTCTACATGTGAGACATGGCTACTACCTCCAACGTGTGTGCTATGCATGATCAGGTACCTAGAGGAAAGCCACGGAGCCACCACATCCAACGGAAGAGTTAGCGAGGACACTAAGTACAAGGACTAAGAGAAGAAGCTGCTTGAAGTCTTCAGCCTCCGGACGACTGGACAACACCGGACGTCCGACGCCTGGGCACTCAGCCAGCCAGAAGGGCCAGCCGACAGAAGCTACAGCGGCCGAACGACCCGCAAGTACCGGGCGTCCGACACATCCCAGGACCCGGACGACCGAGCGCCTCCAGACGACCGGCACCATCGCACCCGAGCCGAATTAGTGGAAGTCTGGAGACTACCGGACGTCCGGACCTTCCCGAGCCTCCGGACGACCGGAACCCACCGGACGTCCGACGCCTGTCTGCGCACAGTGTATTGGACCGAGTCCATGTATCCCCCACTTACCCCTTCATGGCCCATGACTATATATACTCCTCCACCTCCTCCTAGTTAGGGTTAGCGTTGATTTAGCTCAAGTTAGAGATAGAGCTTCGCTCATCCATCGGATCTCCTCCTCGTGAGAGACCGCGGCCTCTTCGGAGAAGATCCTATCGGATTCAAGACCCCCTCGTGCGAAGATCCCCTTGTGGATTCAAGACCTCCTCACGGAGAAGATCGGTTACCGTTGTATCCTTATCTTTGTTGATTGTGGATCATATGTATCTCTTTGTGTTCGGTGATCTAGCACTTGTGTGATTGATTCCTTGTTGGTTGAGTGTTTCTCTCATTCTCCCCGTGTTTTCCCTCTAGTTCTTCCACGTGTTCTTCGTGATTCCCCATAGGATCCACTCCAAACATGAAAGATCGTCACCATAGGGTTCCACCCTACATCACCATGCCTCAATAGGTCTGCCTCGCAGGACCTCTTATGACTGTCCCGTGTCGGCCGGAGTGGGGGCTACCCCTGCAGCTATGTCCGCATACTGTTTGGCCTACTGAACATGGCCGCCTCATACCAGTGTTTCACGTAGGGTGCCATGGCGGCCAACAAGGCCAGGCACTAGATGGTCCTGACGGAGGAGGCGCTGGACCCTCACAAGCTCCCTAGACCTCCTGAGCCTCCCGGGCCTCGGGACCCAGTCGACACATGAGGAGAGCTCTCTGCTGCACACATCTTCAGCTACCCCAACGCTCCTACAATGATGGTGCCATGTGACTTTTCCGTTTGTTCAACTGAGGGCACCCCTCGGGCTGCATCATCCTCAGGCTGCTAGGGCCCAGCCCCGCATCTGTATCTTTTTTGCACATGTATCAGAAATGGCCTTGTCTTTATGAATTTCCTAAGTATTTCAATCGCATGTCCGGTGCTTCGTCACTACGATGTCGCTGAGCCCTCGCAAACCCGCCCACAACTGCCTCATGACTAAGTACTGGTACGACGTCTGTGCTCGGGTCCGTACCTATAGTGTTGTCTAATCAAATCGACCGAGCTCTATCCCGCGAGCCAACTCTCGTGCGGGTCACCTCCCGGGTTCCTTGGCGCCTTGCTCTCGCATGAGCTAATCACGTGTGGGCGAGTAAGGGCGCATGGCCTGGTTCATGCAACCGCAGTTCGGCGCTTTGCCATAGCGGGAGCCGCGCGCCAGGTGTTTTTCCGTGGGATTGTTGAGTGAGAAAACTTGGCATGATGTCTGGCGGGCCGGCCCCGTTCACGTCACCTCATAGGGGCATTGGTGTCCGGACTTCTATTGCGATAACCTCTGGAGGGGCATTCCACGCAGGACCCCCCCATCGCCCCACAGGTTTCTTAAGCGCGCCCCGCGCCACGAAAATCAGTTGCAACCTTCCTTGAGGTAGGGCCTCGTGAGTTCCACGCTGGCTCACCAGTGCCCAGATACACCTCCTCCAGTTCTGTCGTGCTAGACACACGTACGAACTGGGTTGTACAAGCCCCGAAGTCTCCCCCAGAGGAACTCCCACCAACGCACCAATGGAAGCCCCATGCTCCGCGCTGGCGGACGAGACGACCAAGGAGAGACTATGCCCACCCCAAAGTAGAAGCACCATGCTCCGCGCCGGTGAATAAACAATTGGGGGCACCTTAGTAGCCGTACTAACCTTGGGATAGCCTATCGGCTCTTCGTACGATCTTATCGCATAGCTTCCCCCACGGGAGGTACGCGCGAGGGGGCTGGACACAGGGGCTGTGCTCAGGACAGGCCTAACACATGCGACCCTACCAGGTCTGGGTACCTGGTCTTCTCATGTACCCCCAGGCAAAATCTAGCGAGGCAAGGTATGGAGGGCTCCGAATGAGCTTAGATGCTTCTCACATTTCTTTCATGAGTGTTGTTCGCACGTCAAGGGGGGCCCCTAAGCATCACGACTCAGGGGCCTGACTAGTCACGTAGCCCCTCGTCCCTTGGTCTCGTCCTGGTGATCAAGACACCCCAATGGCGGTCGAAGTATGTGCGGGGTTGGGCCCTGCTAACGCAGAACGCTAAGGAAAAAATGAAGGAAATAAAGCATGGAAAGGAAATCACGGAGTTCTAGCAATTATTATGAAATACACAGTGTTCCACAAATTCAAGCAGAAGTCTTTACGCCTCCATGAGACACAGTAATTGTTGAAGGTCAAAACTAGGAAGAAGTGCCACCATCGCCTTAGCCATCACCACCGCTTCTCCTGGTCACTGGGAGCCTGTTGTCGACGTCGCTGCCACCATCCTTGCCGCCGTGAATCCTTGTTGCCGGGGCCCCAAGATCGGGGACGCAGAGGAAGTTCTTCCGCACGGCATCTACATTATCCTTCACGGCCTCCGCAGCAACGGCGTGGGAATCATGAGCACCGAGTGGATCAGCGCATCAAGGTTGAAGCTTGGGTCCTGGAGGTAGAGATGGTTGAAGACACGCATCGCAGTCGCGGTGAAGAGCCAGTGGCACTTCGCCTCCAAGAAGGAGTCCACTTTAGCGGCGACACCCTTAAGCATTTCGGCAAGCTTGGGGAAGAGCCTGCAAGTTCATATTTGGCGGCTGCCAGTGGCTCTTCATACCCTCCCCAGTTGATGGAGTGCAGTGCCTCATGAAATCCGAGTTCAATGGAGAGGAAAGCCTCACACCCTACATATGCTTCCTTCTCGGCAGCGGCAAGGGCCTTCTTCCTGGCCTCCAGTTGGGCTGCCGACTCGGAGACGTGCCGGGCGTGGGACGCTTGAGCATCAGACACCTCCATCTTCAGAGCAGCTAGGCGGTCGCGCTCCGCGGCATGGTCGGCGGCCACCTATTTCAGCTTGGCATCATGGTCGGTGGACTCGGCTTCATGGGCCTTCAGGTCCTCTTCTCATTGTTGGAGCCGTTGGGCATGAGCATCTTGCTCATGCTGGAGTTCCTTCGGCTTAGCCTCTTCCTCGGTGCATCGCTCCTCGGTGCACATGGCATTGGCCAACGCTGGGTCGCGAGCCTCCTTCGCATCAGCGGCCCCATGCTCGTTTTTTGCAACGGCGGTCTCGGCCCGACCCCAGGCCATCTTGGCGGATGTGTCAGCCTGGAGCCATCCTGAGATAAGCCCCAATGCGCTCCCTCATGAGGCACCTGTCTGTCAGATTTCGGGTTCCAGCAAAACCCTAGAGGTTCGAACACTAGGGTGCGCACGAAAATTTCCACCTATCGAATCACGCTCTCAGCCTCGCCGCAATCTCTAAGCTTAGCTCGATGAACTCGCAACACAAGAGACACAAGATTTATATAGGTTCGGGCCACCGTTGTGGTGTAATACCCTACTCATGTGTGGTGGTGGTGGATTGCCTCTTGGGTTGATGATGAACAGTACAAGGGAAGAACAGCCTCCTGAGTAGAGGTGTTCTTGTGCTTGGTGGGTGGTTTGCTCGGTGAGGAGTCGATCTGTCCTCCCTACTGTGGTGGCTAGTCCTATTTATAGAGGCCCTAGTCCTCTCCCCAAATATTGAGCGGGAAGGGATCCAACAACGGCCAATTTGAAAGGGGACAACTAGTACAAGCTATCCTGACTAAAGGTGGTATTCGCCTGTCAAACGCGCCTGTGGTGACGCCCTCTTGGGCTCCACGATGACCTTGTTCCTGCCGTCCTGCTGGTCTTGGTCTTGTTGCACCAATATGGAAACCTTTGCCTGATGCAATGGATGCTGTGGGTTGCAGGCAGGCAAGTCTGGGGACCCTGTTCCCAGAACGCCAGCAGTAGCCCCCGGGCCCAAGGCGCGCTCGAACTTGGCTCAGCGGCGAAGCCAAAGGGCAAGTGCGGAGCATCGTGGGCACCAACAGCCTGCGGGCTTGGGCGACGCAAGGCGACTGATTGGACGTGGGCGTCTCCGCTTCTCCATGCTGCCTCACCAACTGCCCGTCTGACAAAAGGCTGGCGCGGGCAAGGCTTGCCTTCATTGCTTTCCTTCATCTTGCTCTAGATCCCCTTCCTTGCTCCTCGCTTTCGGAATCTCCAGATCCGCTTCAATCCTTCCTTTTGAGCAACCAATGGCGCCCCAGAAGGCTAAGGTTGACGCGCCACCAGCCTGGTACGAGCTCACCCTGGACGTGCCCACCGTCCCGGAGTAGAATCTCGCCACCATGCGCCTGCAGACGGTGGGGCAGAGCAATGACATGGGGAAGACCGAACTCTGGGCTGGCTCCACCATGCCAGAGGCTCAGGGGAGCACTTTCTATCCCTTCTTCACGAACATCGTCATCACAGGCCTAGTTCCCCCCTTCTCCGGCTTCTTCTATGACGTCCTCCGCCATTACAGGTTGCAGGCCCTTCATCTCCATCCCAACTCCATTCTTCTCTTGTCGATTTTCGGCTACTACTATGAGGCACATGTTGGGGGGATGTCGTCCGTGGCTCTGCTGCACCACTTCTTCCTCCTCCGAACCAATGGTGACCACACCTTGGCGTGCACCAATTTCGTTGCGTATGGCAAGGCCAACAAAATCTCGAAGGCCAGGAAGAGGGTCGACGGCTTCCGGAGCAAATGGGTCATGATGCATGCCAAGTGTGTCCACCCTCGGTTGGTGATGCCAACGGAGATGCCCCAACGTGACGAAGGGTGGTCTCGCATGAAGCTCGCTGATGATCGGGCAATGTTGGTGCTGGAGAGGATGAACACCGACCTGAAGTCGGGCAACGCGAAGGCGGCAAAGCTGACGGGGGCCACACTCCCAAGGGAGTTCTTGATGCAGCGGGTGGCTCTACTTCAGGCTTTCTTGCTCCTTATGGATGCTTGGGGGCGCAGACGACAAGCTTCGCCTGAATCAGGTGGCTTTGACTAATGAGGAGCTGGCCACTGCTCTCTGCCTCTTGGTCGGGGATGACCAGGAGTATCCGCCGAGTGCCCATGTCCCCTTGTTCCTCCGCAAGGATAGGGCACAAGTGGTGGCTGCTATGCCCACCTTTGATGGGCGCTGCCTGGTGCCGCTGGCGCCCCTCGTGGTCCTGGGGCTGACGGCGCCGGTGGACGTGTCTTCGGGTGACTCCCGCAGAGGAGGAGGAGAGGAGGAAGACGAGGAACGCGACTCGGAGGCGACCCTTGAGGGGACGGGGGAGACCTCCCCCTCGCGCAGGGCCGACATCCTCCGCATGTTGCAAGACAATGACGAGGCTGATACCACCCAAGAGAAGGCGGATCCGCCCACGATCTCGACGAAGGGCAGGTCGGCGCTGATCTCCCGAAAGGCTGCTTCTACCCGGGCGCCGCCTGGAGCCGCCTCCAGCCCTTCTGCTACACCTTCTTATGCTCCTAGACCCCTTGCGGCTGCGCACCGGGCCGCGAGGCTCTTGGGCTTCAAGCTCAGCAAGAGGAAGGTGGACTACACCGTGGTAGACCAGTAAGTGTTCATGCTCCATCTTGTTCTTGATTATGCTACTGGTCCTTGACGTTCACCCTTGATTGGCTAGGCCGCCGTCTGCGGCGAAGAAGAAGAAGGAGGACGCGGTGACACCGCCTGGGGCCGATCCATCTGCCGCGGCTGCACCTTCTTCTGTGGGCAGGGGAGGCGACGGTGTTCACACTTCCCCTGCCCGGTCATTCTCGTGAGGCCTTGGAGATCGTCCTCGCAAAGAATCAGCCCACATGGTCCTGCTAGCTCCAGATGTGCTGTTACTCGATGCTGCTGCTGAGGTACCCAAGGCTCATGAGCCCCCAGTCTCCCAAGTCATGGGTATGCTGCCGCCTCCTCCTTCAGCTGCGCCGCTGGTTCCAGGTCCTTCTGGCTCCTCCGATGTCTTGGAACGTGCCCTTTCCAAGATGGCTCAGTTGTGAGAAGACCTCCAGGGCACCGACTCCCATCTGGTAGCCGGGCGTCTGGAGCTGGTTTCCGGCTGGCTTCACTTTGACGCCTCTGTCCGAGCGGCACTAAGGTGGGTCGCTGTGGCCTCTGAGAAGGAGAAGTAGGACGCCACCCAAGCCGCAGCCGCTCGCGAGTTGGCGCTGAAGGATGCCGCAGCCGCCCAGGACCGCTGCAAGGCACTGGAGGCCGAGCTGAAAGATTTGTGCGACAAGCGCGCTAAAGAAGCTCATGACCACCGGGCGGAGGAGGAGATGATGTAGGCTCAGGAGGACGCTGTCGGGGATCGCGACGCCGAGCTAGCGCGGTTGTCGGAGGCGTAGACCAGTGAGCGCGGTCGGCTGGAAACGCTGGAGCAGAAGGTGAGGGCGGAGAAGGTTGAGCTCGACGCCAAGGCGACGGTCCTGGTCGAGGACCGCACGGACTTCGCTATCCTCGAGGAGAGGTTTCGCGTGGCGCTAAAGGCACTCTATGAGAAGGGCCTGGAGAAGCCACTGGCTACCGACGAGGACGGCCCTGCCCAGCTGCTTCCTTACTTGGTCGAGGTGCTTGAGGAAGTCGTGAGCGGCGTCAGCCTCATGGCATAGGAATAGGCTCGCGTCCTTTCTTCCGCGGCACTAACGGGCGTCTTCAGCCACCTCCAACTCCGGGACCCTGACGCCGATCTTGACGAGCTGCTGGAGCCTATGGATGGCGAGTGCTACGTCGCTGCTGCTGAAGCCGTGAAGGGCCAGGTGGAGGCCTTACTGGGGAAGTTCCACGCCTTCGCTCCTACGCCCATGGCAGGCGGTTCTGCCGATCCTGCGGCCTCGGGTGGTGGTACAGGTGAAGGCAATACCACCACGGGAGTGGAGTCCCTGGCGGGCGACGGCGGTGTCCAAGAATGATTTACTTGCGGCTTCTTTCCTGCTTAATTGCTGCAATGTGCGCCATGCCTCGTGGAGGCATTTAAACTTGCGTCTGGTATTGTGAAGACAGTTATGGTTTGTAATATTTGCTTCAAGATTTTGCAGTTTTCTTCCTATTTGCTTTACGTTCTACGTCGGCAGGGCCCGACCCCGCGCATACCTCAGCCGCCATTGGCCCCGACCGGAGCACCAGGACGGGACCAAGGAGTGAGGGGCTACGTGACCAGTTAGGCTCCTGAGTCGTGATGCTCAGGAGTCCCCCTTGACGCGCAAACAACTTATAGGAAGGGAATGTAGGGGTAGATCTAGCGTTCTACGTCGGTAGAGCCCGGCCCCGCGCATACCTCAACCACCGTTAGCCCCGACCGGATCACTAGGACGGGACCACGGAATGAGGGCTACGTGACCAGTTAGGCTCCTGAGTCGCGATGCTTAGGAGTCCCCCTTGACGTTCAAACAACCTTCATACCTTGGCTACGCTCTGGGAGGGGTGCATGATGACCAGGTCCGGAGGACCTAGCTGGGTTGCATACACTCGGGCGACCCGGGCGCACTCCCCGTGCCCAACCCCCTCGTGCGACGCACCTGAGGGGAGGTGTTGCGATGAGGCCAGACACTAAGCTCTGGGGCTCCCTGAGATTGATACGGCCGTGGGGCCTCCCTCAGTTGTTTATCACCAGTGCGGAGCATAGCACTTCCGTATGTGTACGGTCATAGCCGCTCCTCGGCAGTGTCATCTGCCAGCGTGGAGCATGGTGCTTCCGCTAGTGTGTGGGATGGGGGGCCCCTCTGAGGAGAGCCCTCGGGGCGTGTACAGCCCCGCCCTGACACGTGGCTTGCACGGAAGGGCTAGACGAGGTGTATATGGGCACTCGTGAGCCAGTGCGGGACTCACGAGGCCCTACCTCAAGGCGGGTTGCGCCTGGTCTTCGGTCTTTGATAGTTGTGTGTTCCTGCGAGACACTTAGGTATAAATGCTCTACGTCCTTAGGTCCCGGCCCTCGAGCGATCTTAGCCACTGCTGGTATGCCAGGTCGTGATGCCGTGGTCAAGGCTAGGGGGTGAGGGCTGGAGAGCCAGTAAGAGCTCCTGAGCTGCGATGCTTAGGAGCCCCCCTTTTAACGGGCAAGCAAATCACATGAGAGAAGGAGGGACCTGTGGTAGGTGTCAATTGAGCAGGTGATAATCTCAGGTAGATTAGGCATGAAAGGCGAATCAGCTTAGGTAAATGCAGGATGGATACATGCCACTAGGTCAGACCCAAGCGTCTTGGGGATGATGCAGCACGAGGGGCGCCCCCAGCAAGGTAAGCTAAAGAAATAAAAAGAGATGCATGCCGCCGGGACGAACCCACGCGGCCTGGGAATGATGCAGCCCTGAGGGTGCTCCCAGCTGAAATGAACTAGGGAGATGTCACCTGGTTCCGTTGTAGAGGGGGTGTTGGGGCAGCTGAAGATGCGCGGTGAAGAGGCCGACCCTCACAACCACCGGGGCCCTGAAGCTCAGGAGGCTCTGGGGGTCCAGGTGGTTCCTTGAGGACCGTCTCCATCTCTGCTAGGACCGCGTGGTGCCGGGCCTCCTGAGCCGCCAGAATGCTCCGCAGGTGACGCTGGTAGGTGGCAGCCACGTTCGGCAGGCTGAAAGGCATGCAAACGTAGCTGTGCGGTGGACCCTCGCAGCGTCCCACGCACGAAGGCCAGAAGCGCTCCTGAGATGCGGCTCAGTTGAGCCCTGGGATGTCGATGCAGACGTGCAGCCCACAATCCTCGCCTAGATGGGGAGCCACGCCGGGCAAGCGGCGGTCGCCTCGCACGGCCCCATCTTCCTGAAGCTCATGAGTGGTCCTGGAAATGAACTCCTGAACATTGGGCTTTCCACGCCCTGTGCCTTCCTGAGGGAAACATGTCGTGAAGCACGCCTCCAAGTGGTGCCCTAGCGTCTCCCTCGTGATGCTGGCGAGGTTTGAGGCCCTCCAGAAGAGAGCCCCTGAGCCCTGCCCGATGAGGGCGCTGGGCGCACCTTCCAATGCGATGGAAGGAGGCGCCCCAAGCACGGGCGCTGATCCTGACGCGGCAACGCCTAAGGTGCCGACCTCGGACCGTGATGATTCCGCCGCTTCCTGGCATCTTGAGGATGTTGTAGCCGTGGTGGGTCACTGCCATGAACTTGGCCAGGGATGCATACGGCAGGTGGATGTGGGCGACGTCGAAGTCGATGAGCTCTATGCAGTAGTTGTCGCACTGTACGAAGGTGACAGGGAGGCATACCTGCCCTATCGGGGTGGTGGAACCATCGGTAACTCCAAAGAAAGGCTTGGTAGGCTCAAGTTGATCGTATGGCACTTGAAGGTTGTCGAACATCTCAATGGACAAGACGTTAAGCCCTGCGCCACCATTGATGAGGGTCTTGGTGACTAGCACGTTGCTGATGACGTGTGAGCAGTGCATGGGGAGAATGCCGGCAGTAGCCGCACACTTGAGTTGACCTGCCGAGCTGAAGGTGATGGCGCACTTGGACCACTTGAGCGGGCATGTGGCCTCGAGCCTGGGGAGGGCTGCGTTCACCTCGCGAGCAAACTGCTTGAAAATACGCTGAGAGGCACGGGCCTGAGCTCTGCCCAAGATGCAAGCGATAGCATGTGGCTCCTGGAAGCCCTAGCCCCCTCGTCCTGATTATGGTCGTCATTCCTTCTTGGCGGCGGCGGCAGCGGAGGAAGGCCTGCGTTACTCTGTGGGCGGTCCTTGCGAGGCTGATCCCTCCAGGCGCCCTCGCGAGGCTGGTCCCTCCAGGCGCCCTCGCGAGGCTGGTCCTGCCAGCGATCCTCACGAGGTCAGTCAGGCCACTCTTGAAGAGGGACACGATCAGCCCATCGTCCTCCGCCATGTCCTCCTCCTCGGCCGTAGCCCCAGTCGTTGCGCTCGGGGCGTCGACCAACGCATACTTGTCGAACGGCCCTGAGCTCCTGGCAATCTTGGTGTTGTGGGTGTGGAGGTTGTGGTAGGCGCAGAACGGTCGGCTACCCTTGGACGACTCCGGCTGGTCCCTGCCGCTTCATGTCCGGTTCTGCCGCGAGCACGGCCACTGCCTTGCGCATCACGTCCTTGGCCTTGGTCTTCTTTTCTTCCGGGTCGGCAGCTGGGAGCTCGAGGAGGGAGAGGCGTCCTTCTTCAGCCCTTGCGCACTTGGTCGCCAGGTTGAATAGCTCCAGGGATGTGCACAACTCCTCGTGGATGGCGAGCTCTTCCTTCATCTTCATGTCACGGATGCCATCAGAGAATGCTAAAATGATGGCCTCGTCCGTCACCTTGGGGATCTTGAGGTGGACGCTGTTGAAGCGCTGGATCTATTTCTGTAGGGTCTCCCCAGGCTGTTGCTTGATGCGGCGCAGGTCACCTGCAGCCAGGGGGCAGTCGCGAGTGCCCTGGAAGTTGGTGATGAAGCGACTGCAGATCTCGTCCCAAGAGGAGATCGAGCCAGGAGGCAGGTTCAGGAGCCACGAGCGGGCGGCGTCCTTGAGCGCCATGGGAAACCAATTCGCCATGACTTTCTTGTTGCCGTTGGCCGCCTCGATGCTCAGCTCGTAGAGCTGCAAGAACTCCATGGGGTCGGGGTGCCGTCATAGTGAGGAGGCAGGTCCGGCTTGAGCTTGCCGGGCCAAGCGATGCTATGCAGCTCGGGGGTGAGGGTGCGGCAGCCTGCTATGGTCACCGGGGCCCTTTGCTGATGTGGAGCTTGCTCTTGATGGTACCCGCGCACTGCTGCCATAGGTAGCATGCGGTCTTGTCGCGCCGGTGCAGGGAGCACGGGGGCGCCTTCTTGAGGCTGAGGGATTTCTTGATAGCTTCCTTCTTGTCGCGCGGGAGCTGGGCACGGTGGGTCACGCCTAGGGGCCGCACGCCTTGGCGCCAGGGCGCCGTCTTGGGGCTGAGGTGGTGGAGGCGCTCCATGCGTCACATCGCCCATACCTGGCAGAGGGCGAGGCAGCGAGAGGGACGGAGCGGGAGAGCCCCCTGCGGCACTAACGAGCTCGGTGGTGCGAGCGAGCCATTCTTTGTAGAGGTCGTCGACAGGGCGGTAGCGCAGGACCTCGCGTGCCATAAGCAGCGCGTCCTGCGCGTCCGTGGGGGCACGATGAGTGTGGGACGATGAACTGGCTGGGGTGAGCGACGGAGTGGCGGTGCGACCGTCCCGCCGCACCGTGGGGTGCAGCGAGGATGCTTGCTGCTCGTTCCCCGCCGGGCTGGTGGCAACATTGGCGGCAGGCGACGGAGAACGACGGGAAGGCCCGCCGACAGGAGCCGACTGGGCGACACGAGCAGCTAGAGTGGCCCGGCGCTCAGTGCCGGCTCGGAAGGCATCTTACATGGATGCGACGAAGCAATGGGACGCGGATCAGCGGAAGGAAGACTTCAGCGCACCCCTACCTGGCGCGCCAAATGTCAGATTTTGGGTTCCGGCAAAACCCTAGAGGTTCGAACACTGGGGTGCACACGAAGATTTCCCCCTACCGAATCACGCTTTCAGCCTCACCGCGATCTCTATGCTTAGCTCGATGAACTCGCAACACAAGAGACACAAGATTTATACAGGTTCGGGCCACCGTTGTGGTGTAATACCCTACACCTGTGTGGTGGTGGTGGATTGCCTCTTGGGCTGATGATGAACAGTACAAGGAAGAACAGCCTCCTGAGGAGACGTGTTCTTGTGCTTGGTGGGTTGTTTGCTCGGGGAGGAGTCGATCTGTCCTCCCTACTGTGGTGGCTAGTCCTATTTATAGAGGCCCTCGTCCTCTCCCCAAATAATGAGCGAGAAGGGATCCAACAATGGCCAATTTGAAAGGGGATAACTAATACAAGCTATCCTAACTAAAGGTGGTCTTCACCTCTCAAAGGAGCCTGTGGTGACGCCGTCTTGGGCTCCACGATGACCTCCGTCCTGCCATCCTGATGGTCTTGGTCTTGTTGCACCGATATGGAAACCTTTGCCTGATGCCTTGGTACTCCGCGCCTACGCTTGCCCCCTTAGCACCAAAGGGGAATTGAGGACACGGTGCCCGCCTGGCGTCCGCCTAGCCTTGGTCGTCATGGCTTGTG